>NC_057801.1:566305120-566589703 GCF_018294505.1 Triticum aestivum
TTGTCCGACTCAAATTATGAGGGAACTCCTCACTCTTCCTCCGGCGACTCAACTAGAACTCAGATTCCTCTTTTCAAAACCATACCCGGGTGAGAACATCAAGCTTGTTTGCTTTAATGCTTACTCAATTGATATATTAATCCCGTCATGTGTCTTATTTTCAGCTCTCTAGCCAAGCCCAGCAAGAAGCTGAAGGTGAATAAACCGGCTGAAGATCCAAAAGTTGCTGACCCAGAAAAGCAGCCAATGCCTGAATCTTTGCATCAAACCTCTGAGGCAGCTATTGATGATCCACCGCCAGAAGAGCACAATGTCATAATGAACTCCGTGGATGTCAATCTGGCCAATGCTAGGCCGCCAAGTCCCATTAAGCCTGCTGAAAAGAGGCTGAAGATGTTATCGTCACCGGGACTAGTTATGCAGAGCTGGGCTGTTGGATTACGGGTTCCGCAAACCCTTGAGAGGTTCGAACTCTAGGGTGCGTGCGGAGATCTCAACTTACCCAGCCTACCTACTCGTGATCCTCCTAAGCCGAGCGCGACAAGCTCAAAGAAACAAAGTGACACAACAGTTTATCCTGGTTCGGGCCACCTTGCGGTGTAATACCCTACTACAGCGTTTTGGTGGATTGCCTCGGAGGGATGAGGATGAATTAGTATAGTGGATGAACTCGCCTCAGGAGGTGAGGTGTTCTTGAGCTCAAGGGAGCTGGTGTGGTGTGAGCTAGTTCGGCTTGTCTTGCCTCTATGGTGGTGGCTAGTCCTATTTATAGTGGCCTTGGTCCTCTCCCCAAATGTTGGCGGGAAGGGATCCCACAACGGCCGGTTTTGAAAGGGGACAATTAGTACATCTTATCCTAACAAAAGTACTCTTCGCCTGTGAAAAGCCTATGGTCGTGACACTGTGATGGGCTCGTCGATGACCTCCGTCCTCCCGTCCTGGCGGTCTTGGTCTCGTTGCACCAGAATGGAAACCTTTGGCTGATTCCTTGGGACTCCGCGCCTATGGCTTTCCTCCTTTACACCAAAGAGGAAACATGTGCTCTGCGCTCGCCTGGCGCCCTCCTGGCCTTGGTCGTCATGGCTCACGTTAGCTGAGCCTCATGAGGTATACCTTGCATAGAACTCTCCGCCCCTCGGGAGCGAGCCTGAGGAGGCCGATCCCCTCGGGGGTCTTGGCTTCGTCCGCCTCGCAAGGGTCCTAAGTTGTTGATGTTGAAGCTAGGTCGTACAAGGTCGTCGATGGAGCCACGTGGTGGGACGCATGCAGGCAGGGCTAGATATCCCCATATCCAGGACGCCGACAGTAGCCCCCGAGCCCAAGGCGTGCTCGGACTTGGCTTCCAGGCGAACCCAAAGGGAAAGTGTGGAGCGCCGCGGGCCCTAACCGCATGCGGACTTGATGACATGTGGGGGTTGATGGGATGTGGGCGTCTCCACTTCCCCATGCCGCCTTGATATCTAGCAGGCCCAGTAGTCGCCTGTTGCCAGTGCAGCTTGCCCTTCATAGATTGCCGCGCTCGGACTTGTTTCCTCCTTCCCAATCTTGCCGCCTTGTCCATAGATCTAGCACCGGCGCCTCACCCTTCTTCTGGCGCTCGTCATGGCCCCCCAGCCGAGGAAGAAGAAGGGGAAGCCGCACGCCACGGCCAGTCCTCCGCCGGCCTTGGAGCCACCCTCGAACAATCGACGGTGATCAACCAGGAGGGGCTGGACAAGGTCCGCCACGCGCTCGCCGCCAATTCCAATGAGTGGAGGGCGACGGCTGTCCGCCCTGCATCTTGGCGAGTGAGAGAGATGAGCGCCACCGAGATCCCCATCTATCTCCATGCTCCTCTCGCAGGGCTGATTCCTCCTTTCTCCCCTTTCTTCAATGTTGTGATATCGCATTAGTAGATCCACCTGCTGCATCTGGACCCCCGCTCTGTTATCCTTCACGCCGTCTTCGCCTTCCTCTGCGAGGCCATGGTTGGCATTACTCCTTCCGTGGCCTTATTTCGCCATTTCTTCTTGCTTCAGTTGGTCGATGCCCGCCAATGCTCTGGGTGCGTGACCTTTGAAGCTGTGGCCGCAACTGTTGGTTCGGGAATCGACTTCGAGCTCTCGCCTGCTGCGAAGGGATTCCAGAAGTTGTGGCTACTTATGGATGCCCGTGCATTCAGCCCCCTACTCTTGACTCCTGGGGCACCGACCTCGCCTAGCTCCGGTTGGTGCCACGAGAGGCTCTCCGACCGGCGCCTTGATTTTGTCTGGAAGAGGTTGGCGAGGTTACAGGAACTGGAAGTGATGGCACCGATGGTGGTGAAAGAATTCGTCAGGCAGTGCATCGCTCCCCTCCAGTGCCATTCTCGCCCAATGTGGGACCTTGCGGGCGCAGAGGATCCGATGAGGCTGCAGAGGCCGTCACTGGCTACCGGGACCTTGAGCGTGGTGCTCGAACTCCTAATGAGCGAACCCAAGCCTGCTGACCTTTCGGGGGGCGGCTGCCTTCTCCATCAGTGCTCGAACAAGGCGGCCTTTGCTGGGTAGATGCCTCCGTTCGACGAGTAAGGGTTGCTCCCGGAGGGCCTTGAGGGGCCCCGCGAGCACCCCGTCTTTGTGGCTCCCCTTCTACTTGACCCTGCCGCGTGCGCCCCAAGTGGGGAAGCAGGGGAGCGCTCGCGGGCTGCAGCTATCGAGGGCTTCTCCGGAGGCTTGGCACCGATGAGGGCCCAGGAGGTCGGGGCTCCTGAGATCCTAAAGGGGGGCGCCACAGATCTAGCGCGATCCCAAGCTCTGGAGGCAGAGGCCGCTAATGTCTGAGGCGATGGCTTCGAGGTGGCTACCGACGGCGAGGAGTCCAACAATGGCTTCGGAGCCATGAACCAGAAGATCCCGCCGGGCGCTGCTGCCCCTAGGGTCCCTGCCCCAGCTGCCCTGCCGAGCGCTCCTCCTCCCGAGGACCGCCCTTCGGGGTCCGGTCGACCCCGCCTGTGCCTTGAGTCGGTCCTAAAGAGGAAGAGGTCCCCGTGACGCAGCAATGGCACCCGTCGGCCGCTGAAGCCGAGGTGATACATGGCTGCCGATGAGTAAGTACCTTTGCTCTTGATCCATTGCGCGTCGCATTTTCTCATAACTAGGATCTTGCAAGGTTCTCACAAAGGCGAAACCCCGGGAGGTGGACGCCCCCAAGGATCCCAGCTTGACGCCCACACACATCCCCCGGTGCCCTGGTCCTACGCAGAGCGTGGGGCCGACTCCAGCTGCCGCGACGTCGCAAGGGTGCCCCGGAACTGGGCCCCCCGCTCTTTCCCCCTACGACTCAGCCCGTGAGATAGGGGATGCACCGGCGATCCTTCCTCTTGTCATTGCTAGCAGGGGGTGCCCCTTGGGTGGCCTTCGTCTTTAGGTTGTGGGGCTACACTAGCTAGCCCCCGGCCGACGGCTGGTGGGGCGCCCAGCACCTCCCGAGCAGCCTCCGGGCTGACAAATGTCTTGGAGATGAATTTGCGCTCGCATGTGGGCATAGTGCCGTGCGCTTCGAGCTCTTCAGTGAGGCGATGCGTGTGATGATCCATCTTGGCGGGGAGCTCGCCAATGTCGACACCAAGCTCGAGGCGGAAAATTGCCGCCTGGAGCATGAGTGGCAGTGGTTGAAGGTTGCCATTAACCTCGGTAGGCTCTAGCACGAGGAATCCGATGCGCGCATGGCGGCCTCGCTCACGACTTCTCGCGGGGCTTGCGCCTGCGCCATGGAAGAGGCCAAGGCAGCCAACCGCCAACGTGAGGTGGCCGAGGAGCAGGAGCGAGAGCTTCTATCTTCAAATGTAGCCCTTGAGCGCGAAGACGAGGAGCGACGTGCCCTTCTTGCCTCTTCACCATGCAAGGCGGCCTTTGCTAAGGCGGAGCTCCTGAGGCACCATGAATACTTGACGTTGGAGGCCGTGGAGCACAGCATGGCGTTGGAGAGGCTGGAGGTGAGGGAGCGCCAGGCTACCGCGGCTGAGGACGTCGTCGCCGCTCGAGAAGCCCAGGTCCAGCTGGAGGTGGAGGAGAGGGTGGCGAAGTCATGTGCTGAGTTGGCTGAGAGGCACCGCCTGGATCTGGAGCTGCTCGAGGCCGAGCTTGAGGGCCGGACCTTTGCCCTGAAGGCTAAGCTGCAGTCTGTGGAGCAGCGTGAGAGTGCTACCTATTGAGCATTGTGTTGGTTTTCCCTTGAAGAGGAAAGGGTGATGCAGGTAAGTAGCGTAAGTATTTTCCTCTGTTTTTGGAACCAAGGTATCAATCCAGTAGGAGGCTACACACAAGTCCCTCGTACCTACACAAACAAACAAGAACCTCGCAACCAACGCGATAAAGGGGTTGTCAATCCCTTCACGGCCACTTGCGAAAGTGAGATCTGATAGAGATAATAAGATAATATAAATATTTTGGTATTTTTATGATATAGATTGGAAAGTAAAGATTGCAAAATAAAGTAGATTGGAAACTTATATGATGTAAGATAGACCCGAGGGCCATATGTTTCACTAGTGAATTCTCTGAAGATAGCATAAGTATTACGGTGGGTGAACAAATTACCGTCGAGCAATTGATAGAAAAGTGCATAGTTATGAGAATATCTAGGCATGATCACGTACATAGGCATCACGTCCACAACTAAGGATGGCAATGCGTCAGGTTTGGATCGGGTTGAACAATATCAAATCCATATCCATATCCATGAAGAAAGTCTTTGCCCGCCCATGAAAAAATCCGCGGGTGAAAAATTATGTCCATGTCCAAACCCGATGGATATCCATACCCGCGAGGGATATCCATACCCAATGGATATCCATTTGGTCCTCTCAAGATATACAAATAAGACACTAGACAATGTTAACATAAGATATTCCATTCTTCACCTCATGGCAAGCTAGGATTCACCTACAGTAAACATCAACTTATGATAAATCAACATCCGCTAACAACCTAATATCATTTAATATTTTTCTAAGAGATGAGAATGATGATTCATTTAATGAGGAGATAAAAATAAGGGAAGGGCGTGGTGTATGTTAATGGGGATTGAATGCCAACTAATAAAAGTTATGATGGGGATTATGCCATTTCCTTTTGCATGCTTTACATAACAAAGTTTAAAATTGCAGTGGGACATGTGACTGTGGGGTAGGGATAGGAGACTTTTGCCCATTAATGCATACTATCAGGTTGGGTTTGGGTATATCCACGGGTACAATATTATATCCTTGCCCTACCCACGAGCAATCGGGTCGGGTTTGGACGCCGCCCATGGGCACAAAAGCATATTCAAATCCTATCCATTTGGGTCGGATATCCATGGGTATCCATGTCCATGGGTAAAATTGCCATCCTTATCTGCAACAAGTAGATCGAAATGATTCTGCATCTACTACTATTACTCCACACATCGACCGCTATCCAGCATGCATGTAGAGTATTAAGTTCATAATAACAGAGTAACGCATTAGGCAAGATGACATGATGTAGAGGGATAAACTCAAACAATATGATATAAACCCCATCTTTTTATCCTCGATGGTAACAATACAATACGTGCCTTGCTGCCCCTGCTGTTGATACGTCTCCAACGTATCTATAATTTTTGATTGCTCCATGCTACTTTATCTACTGTTTTGGACTATATTAGGCTTTATTTTCCACTTTTATATTATTTTTGGGACTAACCTATTAACCAGAGGCCCAGCCCAGAATTGTTGTTTTTTTTGCCTATTTTAGTGTTTCGAAGAAACAGAATATCAAAGAGAGTCCAAATGGAATGAAACCTTCGGGAACGTGATTTTCTCACCGAACGTGATCCAGGAGACTTGGACCCTACTCCAAGGAACAAAAGAGGCGGTCACGAGGGTGGGGGGCGACCCCTTGGGCACGCCCCCTACCTTGTGGGCCCCCTGTTGCTCCATCGACGTACTCCGTCCTCCTATATATACCTACGTACCCCCGACAGATCAAATACGGAGCAAAAAACCTAATTCCACCGCCCGCAACTTTCTGTATCCACGAGATCCCATCTTCGGGCCTGTTCCGGAGCTCCGCAGGAGGGGGTATCCACCATGGAGGGCTTCTACATCAACACCATAGCCCCTCCGATGAAGTGTGAGTAATTTACTTCAGACCATCGGGTCCATAACTAGTAGCTAGATGGCTTCTTCTCTCTTTTTGTATCTCAATACAATGTTCTCCCCCTCTCTTGTGGAGATCTATTCGATGTAATCTTCTTTTTGCGGTGTGTTTGTTGAGACCGATGAATTGTGGGTTTATGATCCAGCTTATCTATGAATAATATTTGAATCTTCTTTGAATTCTTTTATGTATGATTAGTTATCTTTGCAAGTCTCTTCAAATTAACCGTTTGGTTTGGCCAACTAGATTGGTAGTTCTTGCAATGGGAAAAGTGCTTAGCTTTGGGTTCAATCTTGCGGTGTCCTTTCCCAGTGACATAAGGGGCAGCAAGGCACGTACTGTATTGTTGCCATCGAGGATAACAAGATGTTTTTTTTATCATATTGCATGAATTTATCCCTCTACATCATGTCATCTTGCTTAAGGCGTTACTCTGTTTTTAACTTAATACTCTAGATGCATGCTGGATAGCGGTCGATGAGTGGAGTAATAGTAGTAGATGCAGAATCATTTTGGTCTACTTGTCTTGGACGTGATGCCTATATACATGATCATACCTAGATATACTCATAACTATGCTCAATTCTGTCAATTGCTCAACAGTAATTTGTTCACCCACCATAGAATATCTATGCTCTTGAGAGAAGCCACTAGTGAAACCTATGGCCCCCGGGTCTATTCTCATCATATCAATCTCTATTACTTGAATACTTGCTTTGTTTTTACTTTGCCTTTTACTTTTCACTTTGCATCTATATATCAAAAATACCAAAAATATTATTTATCATCTCTATCAGATCTCACTGTCGTAAGTTACCGTGAAGGGATTGACAACCCCTAATCACATTGGTTGCGAGTAGCTATCATTTTGTGCAGGTACGAGGGACTTGTGCGTGGCCTCCTACTGGATAGATACCTTGGTTCTCAAAAACTGAGGTAAATACTTATGCTACTTTGCTGCATCATCCTCTCCTCTTCGGGGAAATCCAACGCAATGCTCAAGAGGTAGCAAGAAGAATTTCTGGCGCCGTTGCCGGGGAGGCTCACGCAAGAGCAAGTCAACCATACCAAGTACCCATCACAATCCCTATCTCTCGCATTACATTATTTGCCATTTGCCTCTCGCTTTCCTCTCCCCCACTTTACCCTTGCCGTTTTATTCGCCCTCTCTTTCCCAATCTCCTCCTCTTTTTCCCGTTGCCTTTTTCCTCGTCCATTTGTTTGCTCGTGTGTTAGTTTGCTTGCTTGTCGGCATGACTAGTCTCATATCTTCGCCGTTATCTCCCGAGAATGAAGTTCTAAATTTTAAGCAAAGGGAGGGAGAAAATCTAAAAGATGCTTGGTATAGAATTTGCAATGCTCAAAATAGATCTACCAGGAAGCAATCTACTTCAGTTCTTCTTCGTAATTTTTACGTAGGTGCTAATCCTTGGTATAGATATATCCTTGATACCATTACCGGAGGGGATTTCTTGGGTAGCCATACTTTTGATTCTTATAATGCTTTAATAGATTTATTTGGCTCACCACCTCTTTTGATTAATGGAACTATGTTAACTTTGGAGCATGTTATGCAAAGACTTGAAATTATTGAGAATAAAGTTGCTACCATTGAATCAATTCAAAGTATTGATAAAAAGATCCACAATAAAATTACCCAATATGGATCTAAGGTAGGAATGAATTTGAAAAATATTAAAGAAAAAGAACCCATAGTTAATGAGAAAATAAATCTAGATTCCACAAGAATCGATAAACTTGAGGGTATCATTACCAATTTGGGAACCGCTTTTTCTTCCGTACAAAACACTCCAAGTTCGTCTACTAAAAATACTAAGCTTATTTATGTTCCTAAGAATAAGGGTGAATCATCTAGTAAGGAAATTGCGGATCTTAAATCTATAAGTGTTCATCCCAATCTTTTTGCCATCATTAAGGAACCATTTGCTATGAGTGAATTTTTCGATCTTGTGCCTAAGAATTTGATAATTACTAGAAAGAAAGAAATTTCTGAGAAAGATATATGCCTCATTGAAGAATTGCCTACCAAAGATGGCAATACCTAGATCTATCCTTGCTTTTATGCCTAGCTTGGGGCGTTAAACGATAGCGCTTGTTGGGAGGCAACCCAATTTTATTTTTTGTTTTTTTGTTTTTGCTTCTGTTTAGGAAGAAATAATCCATCTAGCCTCTGTTTAGATGTGGTTTTATGTTTTAATTAGTGTTTGTGCCAAGTAGAACCTATAGGATAACCTACGATGATAGTCGATTTGATTCTGCTGAACAACAGAAACTTTGTGCGCACGAATATAATTTTGCTAAATCACAGGAACGTGCTTTTGCGTTGATTCTTTTTTTCTGCTGTTCAATAGACAAATTTTCCAGGACTTCCTATTTTGTTAGAATTTTTGGAGTTCCAGAATTTTGCGTTAGTTACAGATTGCTACAGACTGTTCTGTTTTTGACAGATTCTATTTTTCGTGTGTTGTTTGCTTATTTTGATGAATCTATGGCTAGTAAAATAGTTTATGATCCATAGAGAAGTTGGAATATAGTAGGTTTAACACCAATATAAATAAAGAATGAGTTCATTACAGTACCTTAAAGTAGTCTTTTGTTTTCTTTCTCTAACGGAGCTCACGAGATTTCTATTGAGTTTTGTGTTGTGAAGTTTTCAAGTTTTGGGTGAATTCTTTTGATGGATTATGGAACAAGGAGTGGAAAGAGACTAAGCTTGGGGATGCCCATGGAACCCCCAAGATAATCCAAGAACACCAAAAAGTCAAAGCTTGGGGATGCCCCAGAAGGCATCCCCTCTTTCGTCTACTTCCATCGGTAATTTACTTGGAGCTATATTTTTATTCACCACATGATATGTGTTTTGCTTGGAGCGTCTTGTATTATTTGTGTCTTTGCTTGTTAGTTTACGACAATCATCCTTTCTGTACACACCTTTTGAGAGAGCCATACACAAATTGGAATTTTCTAGAATACTCTATGTGCTTCACTTATATCTTTTGAGCTTGATAGTTTTGCTCATAGTGCTTCACTTATATCTTTTGAGCGTGATAATTTTTGCTCTAGTGCTTCACTTAGATCTTTTAGAGCACGGTGGCGGATTTGTTTTAAAGAAACTATTTATCTCTCATGCTTCACTTAGATTATTTTGAGAGTCGTTAATAACATGGTAATTTTCTTAATATTAATATACTTGGTATTCAAGATATGTGAAACTTTCTTTTGAGCGCGTTGAATACTAAGATAAGTTTGATGCTTGATAATTGTTTTGATATATGGAGGTGATAATATCAAAGTGATGCTAGTTGGGTGATTATGAATTTAAAGAATGCTTGTGTTGAAGTTTGTGATTCCCGTAGCATGCATGTATGGTGAACCGCTTTGTGATGAAGTTGGAGCACAATTTTATTTATTGATTGTCTTCCTTATGAGTGGCGGTCAGGGACGAGCGATGGTCTTTTCCTACCAATCTATCCCCCTAGGAGCATGCGCGTAGTACTTTGGTTTTTGATGAGTTCTAAATTTTTGCAACAAGTGCATGAGTTCTTTTGATTAATGTTGAGTCCATGGATTATACGCACCCTTTCACCCTTCCATTATTGCTAGCCTCTCTTGTGCCGCGCAACTTTCGCCGGTACCATACACCCACCATATACCTTCCTCAAAACAGCCACCATACCTACCTATTATGGCATTACCATAGCCATTCCGAGATATATTACCATGCAACTTTCCACCGTTCCGTTCATATGACACACATTACTTTTGTCATATTGCTTTTTGCATGAACATGTAGTTGACATTGTATTTGTGGCAAGGCCACCTTCATAATTTTCATACATGTCGCTCTTGATTCATTGCATATCCCGGTACACCGCCGGAGGCATTCATATAGAGTCATATTTTGTTCTAAGTATCGAGTTGTAATTGTTGAGTTGTAAGAAAAATAAAAGTGTGATGATCATCATTATTAGAGCATTATCCCAGTGAGGAAAGGATGATGGAGACTATGATTCCCCCATAAGTCGGGA
Organism: Triticum aestivum; assembly: GCF_018294505.1. NCBI lineage: Eukaryota > Viridiplantae > Streptophyta > Magnoliopsida > Poales > Poaceae > Triticum > Triticum aestivum. The sequence goes on from NC_057801.1 coordinate 566,315,313, forward strand.
TCAGTCTCCGGACAGAAAAAGAAAAAAAAAGAAAAAAAGAGGCCATAAAAAGAAGAAGAGAAAAGGCCCAAATAAAAAAATGAGAGAAAAAGAGAGAAGGGACAATGCTACTATCTTTTTTTTCCACACTTGTGCTTTAAAATAGCACCATGATCTTCATGATAGAGAGTCTCATATGTTGTCACTTTCATTTACTAGTGGGAATTTTTCATTATAGAACTTGGCTTGTATATTCTAATGATGGGCTTCCTCAAAAGTGCCCTAGTTCTTCGTGAGCAAGCAAGTTGGATGCACACCCACTTAGTTTCTTTTGTTGAGCTTTCATATATTTATAGCTCTAGTGCATCCGTTGCATGGCAATCCCTACTCACTCACATTGATATCTATTAATGGGCATCTCCATAGCCCGTTGATACGCCTAGTTGATGTGAGACTATCTTCTCCTTTTTTTCTCCACAACCACCATTCTATTCCACACATAGTGCTATGTCCATAGCTCACGCTCATGTATTGCGTGAAAGTTGAAAGAGTTTGAGATTATTAAAGTATGAAACAATTGCTTGGCTTGTCATCGGGGTTGTGCATGATTAAATACTTTGTGTGATGAAGATAGAGCAACAACCAAACTATATGATTTTGTAGGGATAACTTTCTTTAGCCATGCTATTTTGAGAAGACATGATCGCTTTGATTAGTATGCTTGAAGTATTATTATTTTTATGTCAATATGAACTTTTGTCTTGAATCTTTTGTATCTGAATATTCATGCCACAATTAAGAAGATTTACATTGAAATTATGCCAAAGTATCACTCCGCATCAAAAATTCTCTTTTTATCATTTACCTACTCGAGGACGAGCAGGAATTAAGCTTGGGGATGCCTGATATGTCTCCACGTATCTATAATTTTTGATTGCTCCATGCTACTTTATCTACTGTTTTGGACTATATTGGGCTTTATTTTCCACTTTTATATTATTTTTGGGACTAACCTATTAACCGGAGGCCAACCCAGAATTGCTGTTTTTTGCCTATTTCAGTGTTTCCAAGAAACAGAATATCAAACGGAGTCCAAACGGAATGAAACCTTCGGGAACGTGATTTTCTCACCGAATGTGATCCAGGAGACTTGGACCCTACTCCAAGGAACAAAAGAGGCAGTCACGAGGGTGGGGGGCGCCCCCCCTACCTCATGGGCCCCTTGTTGCTCCACCGACGTACTCCGTCCTCCTATATATACCTACGTACCCCTGACAGACCAAATACGAAGCCAAAAACCTAATTCCACCGCCACAACTTTTTGTATCCATGAGATCCCATCTTGGGGCCTGTTCCAGAGCTCCGCCGGAGGGGGCATCCACCATGGAGGGCTTCTACATCAACACCATAGCCCCTCCGATGAAGTGTGAGTAGTTTACTTCAGACCTTCGGGTCCATAGCTAGTAGCTAGATGGCTTCTTCTCTCTTTTTGGATCTCAATACAATGTTCTCCCCCTCTCTTATGGAGATCTATTCAATGTAATCTTCTTTTTGCAGTGTGTTTGTTGAGACCGATGAATTGTGCGTTTAGGATCCAGCTTATCTATGAATAATATTTGAATCTTCTCTGAATTCTTTTATGTATGATTGGTTATCTTTGCAAGTCTCTTCGAATTATCCATTTGGTTTGGCCAACTAGATTGGTAGTTCTTGCAATGGGAAAAGTGCTTAGCTTTGGGTTCAATCTTGTGGTGTCCTTTCCCAGTGACATAAGGGGCAGCAAGGCACATATTGTATTATTGCCATCGAGGATAACAAGATGTTTTTTTATCATATTGCATGAATTTATCCCTCTACATCATGTCATCTTGCTTAAGGCGTTACTCTGTTTTTAACTTAATACTCTAGATGCATGTTGGATAGCGGTCGATGAGTGGAGTAATAGTAGTAGATGCAGAATCGTTTCGGTCTACTTGTCTTGGACGTGATGCCTATATACATGATCATACCTAGATATACTCATAACTATGATCAACTCTGTCAATTGCTCAACAGCAATTTGTTCACCCACCGTAGAATATCTATGCTCTTAAGAGAAGCCACTAGTGAAACCTATGGCCCCCGGGTCTATTCTCATCATATCAATCTCCATTACTTTAATACTTGCTTTGTTTTTACTTTGCCTTTTACTTTTCACTTTACATATATATATCAAAAATACCAAAAATATTATTTATCATCTCTATCAAATCTCACTCTCGTAAGTTACCGTGAAGGATTGACAACCCCTAATCGCGTTGGTTGCGAGTAGCTATCGTTTTGTGCAGGTACGAGGGACTTGTGCGTGGCCTCCTACTAGATTGATACATTGGTTCTCAAAAACTGAGGGAAATACTTACGCTACTTTGCTGCATCATCCTCTCCTCTTCGGGGAAATCCAACGCAGTGCTCAAGAGGTAGCAGCAGTCACTGGGAAAGGACACTACAAGATTGAACCCAAATCTAGGCACCTCTCCTATTGCAAGAAAGATCAATCTAGTAGGCCAAACCAAACTGATAATTCGAAGAGACTTGCAAAGATAACCAATCACACATAAAAGAATTCAGAGGAGATTCAATATTTCTCATAGATAAACCTGATCATAAACCCACAATTCATCTGATCTCGACAAACACACCACAAAAAAGAGTTACATCGAATAGATCTCCAAGAATATCGAGGAGAACTTTGTATTGAGATTCAAAGAGAGAGAAGAAGCCATCTATCTAATAACTATGGACCCGAAGGTCTGTGGTAAACTACTCACAACTCATCGGAGAGGCTATGGTGTTGATGTACAAGCCCTCCGTGATCGATTCCCCCTCCGGCAGAGCACCGGAGAAGGCCCCAAGATGGGATCTCACGGGTACAGAAGGTTGCGGTGGTGGAAATAGGGTTTCATGGTGCTCCTGGATGTTGTTAGGGTATGTATATATATATAGGCGAAGGAGGTCGATCAGGGGAGCCACGGGGGGGCCATGAGGGTGGGGGCACGCCCACCCCCCTAGGGCGCGCCCTAGACCCTCGTGGCCGCCTCGGCTGCTTCTTGACGTCCACTCCAAGTCTCCTGCATTGGGTTTGTTCCAAAAAGATCACTCCCGAAGGTTTCATTCCGTTTGGACTCCGTTTGATATTCCTTTTATTCGAAACACTAAAATAGAAAAAAACAACAATTTGGGCTGGGCCTCCGGTTAGTAGGTTAGTCCCAGAAATGATAGAAAAGTGTATAGTAAAGCCCATAAACATCCAAAACGGGTAATATAATAGCATGGAACAATCAAAAATTATAGATACATTTGAGACATATCAAGCATCCCCAAGCTTAAGTCCTGCTCGTCCTCGAGTAGGTAAATGATAAAAACAGAATTTTTGATGTGGAATGCTACCTAGCATGTTTCTCAATGTAATCTTTTTTAATTGTGGCATGAATGTTTAGATCCAAATGATTCAAGATAAAATTTCATATTAACATAAAAGTAATAATACTTCAGGCATACTAACAAAGCAATCATGTCTTCTCAAAATAACATGGCTAAGAAAGCTTATCCCTACAAAATCATATAGTTAGGCTATGTTTCATTTTCATGCACAACCCCGGTTTCAGCCAAGCAATTGGTTCATACTTTTTAACGCGCTTCAGCTTTTTAACTCTCACGCAATACATGAGCATAAGCCATGGATATAGCACTATGTATGGAATAGAATATGATGATGGAGGTTGTGTGGAGAAGACAAAAAAGGAGAAAGTCTCACTTTGACGAGGCTAATCAATGGGCTATGGAGATGCCTATCAATTGATGTCAACATGAGGAGTAGGGATTGCCATGCAATGGATGCACTAGAGCTATAAATGTATGAAAGCTCAACAAAAGAAACTAAGTGGGTGTGCATCCAACTTGCTTGCTCACGAAGACCTAGGGCATTTTGAGGAAGCCCATCATTGGAATACACAAGCCAAGTTCTATAATTAAAAATTCCTAGTAGTATATGAAAGTGACAACATAGGAGACTCTTTATCATGAAGATCATGGTGCTACTTTGTAGCACAAGTGTGGAAAAGGATAGTAACATTGTCCCCCCCCCCCCACTTTTTTTGGCCTCCCCTTTTTTGGCCTTTCTCTTTTTTTGGCCTTTCTTTTCAAGGGACAATGCTCTAATAATGATGATCATCACACTTCTATTTACTTACAACTCATGGATTACAACTCGATACTAGAACAAAATATGACTCTATGTGAATGCCTCCCGCGGTGTACCGGGATGGGCAATGAATCAAGAGTGACATGTATGAAAAATTATGCATGGTGGCTTTGCCACAAATACGATGTCAACTACATGATCATGCAAGGCAATATGACAATGATGAAACGTGTCATAAAAAACGGAATGGTGGAAAGTTGCATGGCAATATATCTTGGAATGGCTATGGAGATGCCATAATAGGTAGGTATGGTGGCTATTTTGAGGAAGATATAAGGAGGTTTATGTGTGATAGAGCGTATTGTATCATGGGGTTTGGATGTATCGACGAAGTTTGCACCAACTCTCAAGGTGAGAAAGGGCAATGCACGGTACCGTAGAGGCTAGCAATGATGAAAGGGTAAGAGTGCGTATAATCCATGGACTCACATTAGTCATAAAGAACTCATATACTTATTGCAAAAGTTTATTAGCCCTTGAAGAAAAGTACTACTACACATGCTCCTAGGGGAAGGGTTGGTAGGAGTTAACTATCGCGCGATCCTGACCTCCACTCGCAAGGAAGGCAATCAAAAGAGCACCCCATGCTACAAATTTGTTACACAACTTTTACCATACGTGCATGCTACGAGACTTGCCAACTTCAACACAAGCATTTCTCAATTTCATAATTACCCAACTAGCATGACTCCAACATTACCACCTCTATATCTCAAAACAATTATCAAGCATCAAATTGATCATAGCATCCAATGCACTTTCTATGATAGTTTTTATTATACCCAACTTGGATGCCCATCATATCAGGACCAATTTTATAACCATAGAAAATACCATGCTGTTCTAAAAGACTCTCAAAATAATATAATTGAAGCATGAGAGATCAATAATTTCTACAAAATAAAACCACCGCTGTGTTCTAAAAAGATATAAGTGAAGCACTAGAGCAAAAGTGCCTAGCTCAAAAGATACAAGTGAAGCACATAGAGTATTCTAATAAATTCCAAATCATGTGTGTCTCTCCCAAAAGGTGTGTACAGCAAGGATTATTGTGGTAAACTAAAAAGAAAAGACTCATATCATACAAGATGCTCCAAGCAAAACCCATATCATGTGGTGAATAAAAATATAGCTCGAAGTAAAGTTACCGATAGACGAAGACGAAAGAGGGGATGCCTTCCGGGGCATCCCCAAGCTTAGGATTTTGGTTGTCCTTGAATTACCTTGGGGTGCCATGGGAATCCCCAATCTTAGGCTCTTGCCACTCCTTATTCCATAGTCCATCAAATCTTTACCCAAAACTTGAAAACTTCACAACACAAAACTCAACAGGAAATCTCATGAGCTCCATTAGTGCAAGAAAGAAAAACCACCACTTAAGGTACTGTAATTAAATCATTGTTTATTTATATTGGTTCTAAACTTACTGCATTCCAACTTCTCTATCGTTCATACCCCCCGATACTATCAATAGATTCATCAAAATAAGCAAACAACACACGAAAAATAGAATCTGTCAAAAACAGAACAGTCTGTAGCAATCTGTAACTTTCGAATACTTATGGAACTCTAAAACGCCTACCAAAATAGGAAGTCCTAGGAAATATTTCTATTGATCTACTTTAAAAAGAATCAACTAAAAATCATGTTTCTGTGATTTATTAAAATTATTCTCGTGTGCGCAAAAGTTTCTGTATTTCAGCAAGATCAAATTAACTATCACCCAAGATGATCCTATAGGTTCTACTTGGCCCAAACACTAATTAAAACATAAAACCACATCTAAACAGAAGCTAGATGAATTATTTATTACTAAACAGGAACAAAAAGTAAGGAACAAAAATAAAATTGGGTTGCCTCCCAACAAGCGCTATTGTTTAACGCCCCTAGCTAGGCATAAAAGTGAGAATGGATCTAAGTATCACCATGTTTGGTATTAAATTCTTCAATAGAGCACTTATGACCCTGAGGGGTTTCTTTCTTTTTATTAATGATTAAACTCCTAGGCAAGAAATCAAGGAACTCATTTGTAGCAAAAGGTTCCTTAATGATAGCGAAAAAGCTGGGATGAACACTTATGGATTTGAGATCTGCATTTTCCTTACTAAAAGATTCACCCTTATTTTTAGGAACATACATTAATTTGGAAATTTTGGTAGGAGGAGTTGGAGTATTTTTCACGTATGAAAAGGTAGACTCTAAGTTAGTAATAATATCCTCAAGTTTACCGATTCTTGTAGAATCTTGATCTATTCTTTCATTAACTATAGGTTCCTTCTCTTTAAAAAATTTCAGAGTGACTCCAACCTTAGATCCATATTGGGAAATTTGGTTGTGGATGTTTTTATCCAAATTTTCAATGAACTCAACAGTGGCAACTTTATTTTTTATAATTTCAAGCCTTTGCATCACATGTTCCAAAGTTAAAACAGTTCCATTAACCAAAAGAGGTGGTGGACCAAACAAGTCTAACATAGCATTCTAAGCATCAAAAGTATGGATACCCAAGAAATTCCCTCCGGTAATGGCATCAAGAATGCATCTATTCCAAGGAGTAATGCCTACATAAAAATTGCGAAGAAGAACGGAAGTAGATTGCTTCCTAGTAGATCTATTTTGAGCATTGCAAATTCTATGCCAAGCATCTTTTAGATTTTCTCCCTCCCTTTGTTTAAAACTAAGAACTTTATGATCGGGAGTACTAACGATGATAGGAGGACTAGCCATGATGAACAATCTAACGCACGAGCACATAAGAGGCAAGCGAAAAAGAGGCGAACGGAAAAGAGAGGGCGAATAAAACAGCAAGGGTGAAGTGGGGGAGAGGAAAATGAGAGGCAAATGGCAAATAATGTAATGCGAGGGAGATGAGTTTGTGATGGGTACTTGGTATGTCTTGACTTGTGCGAAGACCTCCCCAGCAACGGTGCCAGAAATCCTTCTTGCTACCTCTTGAGCATTGTGTTGGTTTTCCCTTGAAGAGGAAAGGGTGATGCAACAAAGTAGCGTAATTATTTCCCTCAGTTTTGAGAACCAAGGTATCAATCCAGTAGGAGGCTACATGCAAGTCCCTCGTACCTACACAAACAAACAAGAACCTCGCAACCAACGCGATAAAGGGGTTGTCAATCCCTTCACGGCCACTTGCGAAAGTGAGATCTGATAGACATAATAAGATAAGATAAATATTTTTGGTATTTTTATGATATAGATTGGAAAGTAAAGATTGCAAAATAAAGTAGATTGAAAACTTATATGATGGAAGATAGACCCGGGGGCCATAGGTTTCAGTAGTGGCTTCTCTCAAGATAGCATAAGTATTACGGTGGGTGAACAAATTAAAGTCGAGCAATTGATAGAAAAGTGCATAGTTATGAGAATATCTAGGCATGATCATGTATATAGGCATCACATCCGCAACAAGTAGATCGAAACGATTCTGCATCTACTACTATTACTCCACACATCGACCGCTATCCAGCATGCATCTAGAGTATTAAGTTCATAAGAACAGAGTAACGCATTAGGCAAGATGACATGATGTAGAGGGATAAACCCAAACAATATGATATAAACCCCATATTTTTATCCTCGATGGCAACAATACAATACGTGCCTTGCTGCCCCTGCTGTCATTGGGAAACACACCGCAAGATTGAACCCAAAGCTAAGCGCTTCTCCTATTGCAAGAAAGATCAATCCAGTAGGCCAAACCAAACTGATAATTCGAAGAGACTTGCAAAGATAACCAATCATACATAAAAGAATTCGGAGGAGATTCAAATATTTCTCATAGATAAATTTGATCATAAACCCACAATTCATCTGATCTCGACAAACTCGCCGCAAAAAGAGTTACATCGAATAGATCTCCAAGAAGATCGAGGAGAACTTTGTATTTAGATTCAAAGTGAGAGAAAGCCATCTAGCTAATATCTATGGATCCGAAGGTCTGTGATAAACTACTCACAACTCATCAGAGAGGCTATGGCGTTGATGTAGAAGCCCTCCATGATCGATTCCTCCTCTGGCAGAGCGCCGGAAAAGGCCCCAAGATGGGATCTCATGGGTACAGAAGGTTGCGGCAGTGGAAATAGGGTTTCGTGGTACTCCTGGATGTTTTCGGGGTACGTAGATATATATAAGCGAAGGAGGTCGGTTAGGGGAGCCACGGGGGTCCACGAGGGTGGGGGCGCGCCCACCCCCCTAGGGTGCACCCTAGACCCTCATGGCTGCCTCGGCTGCTTCTTGAGGTCCACTCCAAGTCTCCTGGATTGCGTTTGTTCCAAAAAGATCGCTCCCGGAGAGTTTCATTCCGTTTGGACTCCGTTTGATATTCCTTTTCTTTGAAACGCTGAAATAGGAAAAAACAATTTGGTCTTGGCCTCCGGTTAGTAGGTTAGTCCCAAAAATGATATAAAAGTGTATAGTAAAGCCCATAAACATCCAAAACGGGTAATATAATAGCATGGAACAATCAAAAATTATAGATACGTTGGAGACGTATCAGAGAGTGCTGCCCGAGGAGCCCTGACTTCCTCCGAATCGGCCTTGAATTCTGCCCGCGCCGAGGTATCCTCTCTCCAGAAGCAAGTCGAAGACACTGCCTCACTCCTGAAGAAGACTTCGAGTGAAAAGAGCTGCCGCCTGACATTGGAACGCGAGCACGGCTCCATGCTCCAAGGTCTGCACGTTAGAGCCAACAATGCCTTGGGTGCTATTTGTGATGAGAGTGCTCCTCACCCGCACGAGAGTGACTATGCCAGGCATCTCAACTTCTTCACTGATATCGTGACCCGCCTGGAAGGTCAGGTCGTGAAAGCTCGCCAGCTTGTTGAGGAGAGGAGCCAGGGCCTCCTCGGTCGTGCACTCTCGCGCATCTTCAGCAACCTCCTGAACCTCGATTCCCACTTTGATTTCAGCACCGTGCTAGCCCTCGTGCCTGCGGCCACCCATGACAAGCTTGGCAAGTGGGTGGATGGCCATGCGGACGCCTTGGTGAAGGAGCTGACTCCTAAGGACGACACGGCTGTGCTCGCGGCTGAAGAAGCTGTCGCAGGTGGTGATGACGAGGAGGATGGCAGTCACGATGCAAGCAGCACAGATGGAGTGACAAAGGAGGCTGAAAGGATCAAGAAGAGGTGTCTAGAGGGGGGTGATTAGACACTAAGTACTAAAAGTTGCAGTTTTTAACTTCTTTAAGTTGGAGTGGAGTTTTGCATAAATTCAACAATCACAATACATATCAAGCAAGCATGCAAAGAGTATATGAGCAGCGGAAAGTAAAGCATGCAACTTGCAAGAATGTAAAGGGAAGGGATTGGAGGATTCAAACGCAATTGGAGACATGGATGTTTTTGTCATGGTTCCGATAAGTGGTGCTATCATACATCCACGTTGATGGAGACTTCAACCCACGAAGGGTAACGGCTGCGCAGGCCACGGAGGGCTCCACCCATGAAGGGTCCACGAAGAAGCAACCTTGTCTATCCCACTATGGCCGTTGCCCACGAAGGACTTGCCTCACTAGCGTTAGATCTTCACGAAGTAGGCGATCTCCTTGCCCTTACAAAATCCTTGGTTCAACTCCACAATCTTGTCGGAGGCTCCCAAGTGACACCTAGCCAATCTAGGAGACACCACTCTCCAAGAAGTAACAAATGGTGTGTTGATGATGAACTCCTTGCTCTTGTGCTTCAAATGATAGTCTTCCCAACACTCAACTCTCTCTCACAGGATTTGGATTTGGTGGAAAGAAAATTTGAGTGGAAAGCAACTTGGGAAAGGCTAGAGATCAAGATTCATATGGTAGGAATGGAATATCTTGGTCGCAACAAATGAATAGGTGGTTCTCTCTCAGAAATGGTAAGTTGGAAGTGTAGATTTGTTCTGATGGCTCTCTCCACGAATGAAGAGTGGGTGGAGGGGTATATATGGCCTCCACAAAAAATCTAACCATTACACACAATTTACCAATCTCGGTGGGACCGAATTGAAAAACTCGGTCAGACCGAATCAGCAAATTTAGTGACTGTTAGGAATTTCGGTGGAACCGACATGCAACTCGGTAGGACCGATATGGTTAGGCTTAGGGCATAACGTAATCTCGGTGAGACTGATTACACAAACTCGGTGATACCGATTTTGGTAATAAGCTAACCAGAGAGTTGGTCAGGCAAACTCGGTAGGACCGATTACACAAACTCGGTGGGACTGATTTCGGTAATAAGCTAACTAGAGAATTTGCATTGTAATCTCGGTAGTACCGATTGCTCAAACTCGGTGAAACTGATTTTGGTAATGGACATACACAGAGAGATTACCGTCCCATCTCGGTGAGACCGAGATCCCTATCGGTGAGACCGTTTTGCCTAGGGTTTGGGGCAGTGGCTAAGACATCTGAACTCGGTGGCGCCGGATAGAAAGAATCAGTAGGGCTGAGTTAGATTTTTTCGTTTAGGACATATGTGGATGTGAGAAAGTAGTTGAGGGCTTTGGAGCATATCACTAAGCACTTTGAGCAAGCAAGCCATTAAGCAACACCTCATCCCCTCTTGATAGTATTGGATTTTCCTACAGACTCAATGTGATCTTGGATCACTACAATATAAAATGTAGAGTCTTGAGCTTGAAGCTTGAGCCAATCCTTTGTCCTTAGCATCTTGAAGGGGTTCCACATCCTTTAGTCCATGCCACTCCATTGTTGAACTTGTCTGAAACATACTAGGTAAGTGTTAGTCCAACAAGAGGTATGTTGACATTAATTACCAAAATCACCCAGGGAGCACTTGTGCTTTCAATCTCCCCCTTTTTGGTAATTGATGACAACATACATCAAATCTGTAGATAAAGATATAGAGAATAGCAAGTAAAGCTTTGGAAAGACATGTAACAAGCATAGGCTCCCCCTACATGTATGCAATCATGTGAATATGGAATATAGAAGCATGTGAGAGCATAACCATAATAGAGTAGGCAATGTGTTACATGTATCTTGGCTATATGCATTAGAGCCAAAAGATGTGAATATGGGAAATGTACCTTCATGTTCATGAGTCCTTCTTGCAAACAGTATGTACATCAGCAAGAATTCCTCATACACATGATTGTGATGCATGTACTTACCTTGTGGTCTTGAGTTGGCTTAGGATGGAATGAACCTGTGAAAATAAGGTTAGATAACACAGATACACCTACTAGCCGGAGCAAACAAAAGCAACCACAAGAGTACCAAGACTGGGATGACATGTAGAGAGTGAGTATTGAGTACCACATTGGATTATAGACATGTCCCCAAAGGTAAAGATGTGCAATGAATTTAAAGAATTTCTTTCCCTTAGATTTTGTTGCTCCCCCTGAATCTAGCATGGGATACTGGGAGAAGATAGGGAACAGAAAATCAGAGCTCAAAGAAACAAATGAACAGAGCTAATGCAAATGAGCACATATGAACATTTCTTTCCCCTCAAGAAGACATGTGGCATCTCTCCTCTTGAACACCAAGCATCTGGGATCCTTGAAGATTACTCTCTTCTTGAGTATTCTCTCCCCCTAGACATATGATAAAGTATTGATGTGATCTCTCTCTACAGATAAAGTTTTGATGTGATCTCTCTCTCCCCCTTTGACATCAATTTCCAAGAAGAGTATTCTGGAATTTGTTGTGAATGGGTTTGGTCCTTGAGTCACAGTGCAAAGCACGAAGTAAAATGTGATGCTTGTAGAGGACAAGATTCATTGAGTGGAGCTGGATCAAGAGTAAAGCAGGAATAAATGGCAAAATGTTTTTCCAGTAGTGAAATCGTGGCACCGAGTGGTGTGCTTCGGTTGGACCGAAAGCATCAAACAGGGGGAGATCAAGTTCATCACAGAGAAAACACTTGTCATCTCAGCTCACTAGACAAGTAAGATCTCACAAGGATTTGCAATGAATTGGATGCAGGGAATGCAGAACAAATAGAAAAGAAAAGAGATCTAGATGAAGTTTTTTTTTGAAAAGGGGAAACAAATATGCATGAGACAAATGCAAGAGCACAGAAAAGAACATAAGAAAACTTCATCTAGAGATGGTCGGCGACAAAGTCACCTATGTTAGAGTATATTGACTTAGGAGTCAAGTGAGATCACTTGATCATAGGTCATACTCATTGTTTAAGCTCAAAATGGGCTTACGATTTTTCGTTTAAGCATCTTGATGTATTCACATCTTGTCGAGTTGCTTTGACTCATGACTTGGAGTAAAGCTTCTCTAAGATGGAATGACATACCTTGGGTGGTGGTGTTGTTTGTGATCATGTAGTTGAACTTGTGTGGGTTGCTCAAGGTTGATGTAGCTCATCAAGAGTTGGGAGCACCACTTGGAATTTGAGTTCATCTACCTACATGGGTTAGTTCTTGCAAGGAAGAGCACTTGTGTATCCAAAATGACAATCATGAAACTCAACATAGAATTTGTCAAAGGATATTTTTGAATGGTTCCGTGCTTCCTTGTCTTCAACCACCATTGTGTAGAGACTTGGTGATGTAGAGATTGCTCAAGATGTGAGTGAGTTACAATCTGATGGAATTAGATTGATCCAAGTACCTACAAGGGTTAGATAACATGCAAGGTGCAAATATATCCAAGACATAATATAGTCATCATAAGAGAAATATCAAGGATTAGTCATAAGCTTATGTCTTGCATGTATCAAATGGAGTTCCTACTCCAAGTTTGAAGCATCTATGATGTTCAATTAACCTCTTAACCTGCAAAACACTTTCTCATCAAGTGGTTTAGTGAATATATCCGCTAATTGCTTTTCGGTGCAAACATGCTTAAGATTAATGTCCCCTTTGGCAACATGATCTCGGATGAAATGATGACGAACTTCAATGTGCTTAGTTCGAGAATGTTGCACGGGATTGTGAGAAATCTTGATAGCACTTTCATTGTCACAAAGTAATGGAACATGTTTCACATATATCTCATAATCTTTAAGAGTTTGGGTCATCCAAAGTAATTGAGCACAACATGAACCAGCGACAATGTATTCCGCTTCGGCGGTGGATAAGGATACCAAGTTTTATTTCTTGGAAGACCAAGATACAAGAGATCTACCAAGAAATTGACAAGTACCCGAAGTGGACTTTCTATCAACCTTGTAACCGGCATAGTCCGAGTCGGAGTAGCCAACAAGATCGAAAGAGGCCCTCTTTGGATACCAAATGCCAAAATTTGGTGTATGGATTAAGTATCTCACTATCCTTTTCACGGCCTTAAGGTGACATTCTTTAGGAGCAGCTTGATATCGTGCACACATGCACACACTTAGCATGATATCGGGACGAGAATCACATAAATATAACAATGAACCAATCATAGAGCGATAAACCTTTTGATCGACCGGTTCACCATCTTTGGTCAAATCAAGATGTCCACTAGTAGGCATGGGTGTAGTCATACCTTTGCATTCTTGCATATTGAACTTCTTGAATAAGTCTTTGGTGTACTTCGTTTGAGATACAAAGGTACCTTCCTTAGTTTGCTTGATTTGCAAACCAAGAAAGAATTTGAGTTCACTCATCATAGACATCTCAAACTTCTCCGACATTAGCTTCCCAAACTTTTCACTAAAATGAGGGTTAGTTGAACCAAATATAATATCATCAACATAGATTTGTCATACAAATAGTTCTCCATTGACCCTTTTAGTAAAAAGAGTAGAATCTATTTTTCCAATTTCAAAGCCTTTTTCAATAAGGAACTTGGTCAAGCATTTGTACCACGCTCTAGGAGCTTGTTTAAGACCATAAAGAGCTTTGTGAAGTTTGTAAACATGATCAGGTTTCTTAGGATTAACAAAGCCGGGAGGTTGTTTAACATAAACTTCCTCCTCTATTTCACCATTTAGAAAAGCACTTTTAATGTCCATTTGGTACAAGGTGATATCATGGTGATTAGCATAGGCAAGTAAGATGCGAATGGACTCAAGTCTAGCAACAGGAGCATAAGTCTCACCATAGCCCATACCTTCGACTTGTGTGTAGCCTTGGGTGACGAGACATGCTTTGTTGCGAACTACTTGTCCATCTTCATCTTGCTTGTTGTGAAACACCCATTTGGTACCGACGATGTTGTGGTTGTTGTCGGGCTTCTCAACCAATGTCCAAACTTGATTTCTCTCAAAGTTGTGTAGCTCTTCATGCATGGCGTTTATCCAATCTAGATCTTCCAATGCTTCTTCAACCTTCATAGGTTCAATGCTAGAGATGAATGAATAGTGTTCACAAAATTTAGCTAAACGAGTTTTAGAGCGAGTGATTCTCCCGGTTTGGATATCATTGTAGATTTGCTCGACGGGATGGTCTTTAGCAATTCTTCCTCGAACTCGTGAAAGCTTTTGCTTGGGTCTTGGTTGAAAATCTTCTTCATCTTGTTCTTCTTGTTGGCCTTCTTCATTGTTGGCATTGTCGTTCTCTTGTCGTGGTGGAGAAGGAGGTTGTTGACGTTCATCTTGATGCACTTCCTCATTTTCTTCATCTTGGTGTGTCCCACTTGTGGATGCTTCCATATCCACTCTTGGTTCACCTTGTCGTGAGGTAGAAGCTTCCACTTGGATGGACGAGGTACTCTCCTTCACCTCCGTTGGACGAATCTTGCCAATAGACAAGTCTTGGATTGCTTCCGAGGGGTCTTTGTCTCCTACATCAATTGGCAATTGCTCTACTTGCGAGCCGTTAGATTCATCAAACTTCACATCTATCGTTTCTTCAACTTTTCGCGTGAGATTCCTTCTTCGTCAAGAAAGATATCCACATTTGCGTTCTTGAACTCCATTCCGTTGTCGCTGCGAACCTTCTTGATCTTCACTTCAAATTGATTTTGGGCCTTCCTAGCGAAGTTTTTGAAGATCTTTTGAACCTGCAATTTATCATCGAGAAAGAACACCCACGTAAATATTTAAAATCATCAACTATAACTAGACCAAAAGAATTTCCACCGAGACTCTTGTAAGCGTTGGGACCAAAAAGATCCATGTGAAGTAGCTCGAGTGGCCTCCTTGTGTTCATGATGTTCTTCACGAGATGCCTTCCTCCAACCTGTTTACCTGTTTGACAAGCGCTGCAGAATCTATCCTTATCAAATATGACATTGTTAACGCCAAGGATATGATTTCCTTTCATAAGCTTGTCAAGATTTTGCATACCAACATGACCTAATCGTCTACGCCATAACCAACCTTTAGAGGATTTAGCAATAAAGCAAGTTCTAGGTTGAATTTCAGTGAAATCAACAATGTATAGATCACCTCTACGTACACCGGTAAAGACCATTTTATGATTATCTCTACGAAACACTTGGCAATCTACTTCAGTAAATAGGACATTAAAACCGAAATCAGCAAGTCTAGATACTAAAAGTAAGTTGTAGCCAAGAGATTCAATGAGCATAACATTTTGAATGGAGCTATCATGTGATATAGCCACCTTACCGAGGCCAACCACCTTACCCTTTGAGTTGTCACCGAAAGTGACATACTTTCGAGGACCATCGTTTTCAGCAAGCTCACAAAACATGTCTTTATCTCCGGTCATGTGATCGGTACATCCACTGTCAAGAACCCATTCCTTTCCTCCTGCCATGTATCCCCGAAGATTTTCCATAAGACCAAAGTGTCTCATTGCATCATCAAGATCAAAGTCGCTATCATCATCCTCATCATAGTATCCATGTTCAACATCGTCATGTGGTGGATCAAATCCTAGAGAGGGTGATTCGTTAGAGTGAGTTTGACAATGATCTTGTTTGTGAATTTTAATAGCTTCAGAAATAATATCGCTAATGATTCCAACATCTCCTTTGGCACGCATAAGGTTTGTAAGTTCAAATAGACAATCACCAAACATAGGATCATTGGAATTCATCTTACTCAAGGCAATGGACTTATGGAGAATTTCATCTAGATTTTTCAAGGAATCATTTGGAAAACATTCCTCAAGAAATTTCCATATGGTGTAGGCACACTTAAGAGTAGGCAAACAACCAATCAAGTTTCTAGACAAGCCTCTAGTGATAAGTTCAACAATTCTAAGATTGCGAAGCATGTCAATTGACTCATCAAGAGTAGGATGCATAGGATCAACATGAGGTGCACAAGGGCTAGAAATGTACTTGTTCAAATGATATTGATTGAAAATCACAAGCATCTCATTTTTTCACTCATGAAAGTACTCTCCATCAAGTATAGGCACCCTATGTCTAAGACTCCCAATAGTAGACTCATCCATCTTCCTCCAAAGGTGTTTAAACCAAAGCAATGGAGACCAAAGCTTTGATACCAATTGAAAGGATCGAGAAGAGGTGTCTAGAGGGGGGTGATTAGACACTAAGTACTAAAAGTTACAGTTTTTAACTTCTTTAAGTTGGAGTGCAGTTTTGGCATAAATTCAACAATCACAATACATATCAAGCAAGCATGCAAAGAGTATATGAGCAGCGGAAAGTAAAGCATGCAACTTGCAAGAATGTAAAGGGAAGGGATTGGAGGATCCAAACGCAATTGGAGACAAGAATGTTTTTTGTCGTGGTTCCGATAGGTGGTGCTATCATACATCCATGTTGATGGAGACTTCAAACCACGAAGGGTAACGGCTGCGCGAGTCCATGGAGGGATCCACCCACGAAGGGTCCACGAAGAAGCAACCTTGTCTATCCCACCATGGCTGTTGCCCACGAAGGACTTGCCTCACTAGCGATAGATCTTCACGAAGTAGGCGATCTCCTTGCCCTTACAAACTCCTTGGTTCGAGTCCACAATCTTGTCGGAGGCTCCCAAGTGACACCTAGCCAATCTAGGAGACACCACTCTCCAAGAAGTAACAAATGGTGTGTTGATGATGAACTCCTTGCTCTTGTGCTTCAAATGATAGTCTCCCCAACACTCAACTCTCTCTCACAGGATTTGGATTTGGTGGAAAGAAGATTTGAGTGGCAAGCAACTTGGGCAAGGCTAGAGATCAAGATTCATATGGTAGGAATGGAATATCTTGGTCTCAACACATGAGTACGTGGTTCTCTCTCAGAAATGGTAAGTTGGAAGTGTAGGTTTGTTCTGATGGCTCTCTCCACGAATGAAGAGTGGGTGGAGGGGTATGTATAGCCTCCACACAAAATCTAACCGTTACACACAATTTACTAATCTCGGTGGGACCAAATTGAAAAACTCGGTCAGACCGATTCAGCAAATTTATTTACCATTAGGAATTTCGGTGGAACCGACATGCAACTCGGTAGGACCGATATGGTTAGGCTTAGGGCATAACGTAATCTCGGTGAGACCGATTACACAAACTCGGTGAGACCGATTTTGGTAATAAGCTAACCAGAGAGTTAGTCAGGCAAACTCGGTAGGACCGATTACACAAACTCGGTGGGACCGATTTTGGTAATAAGCTAACCAGAGAGTTTGCATTGTAATCTCGGTAGTACCGATTGCTCAAACTCGGTGAGACCGATTTTGCCAATGGACATACACAGAGAGATTACAATCCCATCTCGGTGAGACCGAGATCCCTATTAGTGAGACCGATTTGCCTAGGGTTTGTGGCAGTGGCTAAGACATCTGAACTCGGTGGCGCTGGATAGAAAGAATCGGTAGGGCCGAGTTAGATTTTTTCGTTTAGGACATATGTGGATGTGAGAAAGTAGTTGAGGGCTTTGTAGCATCTCACTAAGCACTTTGAGCAAGCAAGCCATTAAGCAACACCTCATCCCCTCTTGATAGTATTGGCTTTTCCTATAGACTCAATGTGATCTTGGATCACTAAAATATAAAATGTAGAGTCTTGAGCTTGAAGCTTGAGCCAATCCTTTGTCCTTAGCATCTTGAAGGGGTTCCACATCCTTTAGTCCATGCCACTCCATTGTTGAACTTGTCTGAAATATACTAGGTAAAAGTGTTAGTCCAACAAGAGATATGTTGACATTAATTACCAAAATCACCTAGGGAGCACTTGTGCTTTCAGAGGCGCGTCCAGCTAGGCCCGTGTTTCTTTTTTGCTTTGACCTGTATGACAAAAACTTGAACGCATTCCTGTGAGAGCATTTTGAAAAGGAGGTGCCCCTTATGATGTGTGAGATTGTGAAATGCTTTTGAAGTAGCGCTCGGAGTGGGGCCCCGCAGGGCTGCGGGCTGCTGAGCGAGGTAGTTGTTTTTATGAATTATCTTAGGTTTCATGGGTATCGAGTGAGGCCTGGTGTCATGGCGGCACTCCTTCTCTTGAGGCGAGCCTGTCGCGAGCTCACGAGGTTTTGCGCCTCCCGTGGGGCCTACTGGCCTGCCGTGGAGTGCCTCATGAGGAGCCAACTTCCAGACCATGGCGAGGTGGGCGCGCGGGGCAGCCACACCCTTGAGCCTCCCAGGGGGCGATCGGCACCAGCGCGTGCACCGTACCCAGCCCCCGCTCGTGAGGGGCTTGAGGGCAGGGCAACAACCACAAGCTCTAGAAAAAATGCAAGAACCGAATGCAAAAGAGCAACACGAAACGAGAAAACTCCCCCCATTTTTATAAACACACGAAATTCAAACTACTTCAAGAAGTTGTCGAGCAGGTACATAAAAGAGGCAAAAGCAAATGGCCGCGTCCGGCGCCTAGCTAGTATTCAAGTCTTCTCACCAGCGCGGAGCTAAGTGCTTCCACTGGCTGGGCATAGTCATTGGGGACAGATTCGACGGCCAGCACGGAGCATGGTGCTTCCACTAGGACGTGGGCGGGGGCCCCCATGAGGCCCCAGGGCGGCACTCAGGAGACTCCGGGCGTGTATAGCCCCACTCATTATTACATGAGAGTGTCACGAGCGGAGACCTCCACAGGCCGGAGCCTTGCTTCATGTCGCCCCACGAGGACCCTGCCGTGTGCCACCCCTGACCACCGTTGGGGAGACCGGAAACCAGGACAAGACTAAGAGGCAAGGGGGACGCTGGCGGCGTCCTCGGCGACCGCAGGCCCCCCACCGGGGAGAAGGGCTCGTCGGCGCCTTCCTCGGTGAGGAACCTACCTCCAGGCAGGGTCCTACTCCGCGCAGCGCGAGGAGGGCCCTGCCGCCGGGCTTCCCCCACGCTGCTCCCAACGTCCTTCACGCTCCTGGGGGGGTTCCGTCGTCCTGAGAGTCCTGGTGGCAGCTGCGCCCTGATGCACCTGCGATTCATGGTCAGCGTAAGCATGCCCCTACGGCGTTAGCTGTACCCAGAGGTTGTCGCCATTGGAGATGTTGGCGGGGCTTGGTGGCATCTCGAAGGAGATATCGGCCTCGTGTATGTCTAGTGCCCAGCATGGCGTGGGAGATTGGCTGGGGCCTTCTCCCGGCGCGTGCCTTGGGTCCATCGCGACGGGGACGTAGGCTTCCGGGCTGGTCGCACCAGAAATGCCACCCGGCTGCCTCACGCTCCCGCCTTCTTTAGTCACCCTCCGGTCCTGCCGGCCAGGGGCTGATATTCCAGTGCGGCCCTTGGTGATGTCGCCTGGAGCAGCCCCGCGTCGAGGTAGCATGCTCGGAGTGGCGCGGGCTGCTCCACGGAGCTGGTCGGCGCCGAGAGGCTCTCCAGGGGCCCTGGGAGGGGGTGCGCAGTTGTGTCGGGGATGAGAGCACGCCCCCCCACCGCCTGTGATGTGGGCAGGGTGCAGAATGGCGCTGCCCACCTGCATGCCGCATCCAGTAGCTCGGCGACCCGTTCCAGCAGGGCGTCACACCACTTTCCAGCAGCCTGCACCGTAAGAGCTCTTGGGCCATGATGACCACTGCCCACATGTTTGCCTGTTCCCTGCGCGTGTGTGGAGCCGTTGCTGTAGCGTAGTTCGTGGATCGTGCGGCGGCGCGGCTGCGTCACGGTGCCAGTGGATAAGGTTGCGCCGCGCGCCCCCCACGGCTGGTCGCCCCCGGCGGAGTGCGGGACGCGAGCAGAGCGGAGTGGAGGTCTTCTTCGTGGGCGGGTGCTGCCGAGGAGGCCTGGACGACCTAGTGCTCGATGTGCGTCCTCGGGGCGTCGACCATGGCATCGGTGGAGCGGCGAAGGACTGGTCGATGGAAGAGAAGATCCGACACACCCCTACCTGGCGTGCCAAATGTCGGATTACGGGTTCCGCAAACCCTTGAGAGGTTCAAACTCTAGGGTGCGTGCGGAGATCTCAACCTACCCAGCCTGCCTACTCACGATCCTCCTAAGCCTAGCGTGACAAGATCAAAGAAACAAAGTGACACAACAGTTTATCCTGGTTCAGGCCACCTTGCGGTGTAATACCCTACTCCAGCGTTTTGGTGGATTGCCTCGGAGGGCTGAGAATGAACTAGTACAGTGGATGAACTGGCCTCAGGAGCTGAGGTGTTCTTGAGCTCAAGGGAGCTGGTGTGGTGTGAGCTAGTTCGGCTTGTCTCGCCTCTATGGTGGTGGCTAGTCCTATTTATAGTGGCCTTGGTCCTCTCCCCAAATGTTGACGGGAAGGGATCCCACAATGGCCGGTTTTGAAAGGGGACAAGTAGTACATCTTAGCCCGGCAAAAGTAGTCTTCGCCTGCGAAAAGCCTCTAGTCGTGACGCTGCGGTGGGCTCGTCGATGACCTCCGTCCTGCCGTCCTGGCGGTCTTGGTCTCATTGCACCAGAATGGAAACCTTTGGCTGATTCCTCGGGACTCCGCGTCTGTGGCTTGCCTCCTTTGCGCCGAAGAGGAAACCTGTGCTCTGGGCCTGACTGGCGCCCGCCTGGCCTTGGTCGTCATGGCTCACATCAGCTGAGCCTCATGAGGTATACCTTGCATAGAACTCTCCGCCCCTTGGGAGCCATCCTGATGAGGCCGATCCCCTCGGGGGTCTTGGCGTCGTCCGCATCGCAAGGCTTGGCCCCTTGCGAGGGTCCTGTGTCGTTGACGTTGAAGCTAGGCCGTACCAGGCCGTCGATGGAGCCACGTGGTGGGCCGCAGGTAGGCAGGGCTAGATACCCCCATATCCAGGACACCGACACAGGCAACCCCATGATGACCCACAAGTATAGGGGATCTATCGTAGTCCTTTCCATAAGTAAGAGTGTAGAACCAACGAGGAGCAGAAGGAAATGACAAGCGGTTTTCAGTAAGGTATTCTCTACAAGCACTGAAATTATCTGTAACATATAGTTTTGTGATAAGGTAATTCGTAATGGGTGACAAGTAACAAAAGTAAACAAGATGCAGCAAGGTGGCCCAATCCTTTTTGTAGCAAATGACAAGCCTGGACAAACTTTTATATAAAGGAAAGCGCTCCCGAGGACACATGGGAATTATCGTCAAGCTAGTTTTCATCATGCTCATATGATTCGTGTTCGTTACTTTGATAATTTGATATATGGGTGGACCGGTGCTTGGGTATTGCCCTTCCTTGGACAAGCATCCCACTTATGATTAACACCTCTCGCAAGCATCTGCAACTACGAAAGAAGAATTAAGGTAAACCTAACCATAGCATGAAACATGGATCCAAATCGGCCCCTTACGAAGCAACGCATAAACTAGGGTTTAAGCTTCTGTCACTCTAGCAACCCATCATCTACTTATTACTTCCCAATGCCTTCCTCTAGGCCCGAACAATGGTGAAGTGTCATGTAGTCGACGTTCACATAACACCACTAGAGGAGAGACAACATACATCTCATCAAAATATCGAACGAATACCAAATTCACATGACTACTTATAGCAAGACTTCCCCCATGTCCTCAGGAACAAACATAACTACTCACAAATCATAATCATGTTCATAATCAGAGGGGTATTAATATGCATTAAGGATCTGAACATATAATCTTCCACCGAATAAACCAACTAGCATCAACTACAAGGAGTAATCAACACTACTTTTTTTGACTATAAACAGTAGGGTAAAACCCCACTGCAATTTTTATAAATAAAGAGCAAAGTAACAAGTTGTCATAAAGGCTTGAGATAAGATTATAGAAAGAAATAAAAGAAAGGAAGAAAGGAAAAGAAAAGAAAGAAAGAAGAGAAAAAGGAAAGAACTAGGCTACAAAAGAAAGGAAAAATTACAACAGGGCATCAAGCCAAGCAGTTAATTGTCTCTCATGCTTTTTCTTCATTCTGAACCTTAGAAGCTTGAGTTCCTCTAGGAAGATGAACTTCCATCCTTGGAAAGATGGTGTAATGCTTTTAAAAAATTTATTGTTTCTGGTTATCCAGATGGCCCATGCTCCAAGAATGATGATCTCCATGTAAAAAGGGTAGTTTATTTTGTCCTTGAGATCCTGGAAAGCTTCTAACACTAACAGGTTTGGTGTTCTTGTTGGACAAATAAAGTCCCAGCATTGTTGCACAAAGGGACATCCCCAGAATAGATGATGTAGTGTTTCTTCTTGCTGACATCCTCTAACTGCACAATTGTATGCCTCCAATACAAAGCTCTTTCTTCTAAGTAGATTTCTTGTGTTAACTCTGTCATGTAGCAGTTGCCAGAAGAATACTTTGTGTTTTGGCTGACATGAGCTTTGTCAAATCCAGTTGAAGTGAGGAGGAGTTTGCTTGTGTCCAATTAAACTCTATATGCTTTGATGGATGAGTAGACTTCATTTCCCCAAATGTAACTCCATGTGTCCAAAGAGTCCAAGAATTCAGATTGTCTCATAGAGATGCAAAGTCCTCCATTTGTAAAAATTCCTCATATGACTCTGTTGTCAGTGGTAGATAGAAAAGATCTTGAAGGTATTCTGTCTGCAGCACTTGTTGTATGTTCAACTGTGGATTTATCACAAAGGAGTATAAGTGGTGGAATTTGTGCTTGAGTACTGCCTGATGCCATAGATCATCCCAAAAAAAATGCACTGACACCATCTCCCACATTGCATCCAGCAATAGCTTTGTATTGATCAATGAGAGCTAAATTGGATTTCCACCAAAACGAACCTACCATGTTTTCTCCTGCTAATTTCCCATCACTGTAATAAGTTTCCCAAATCAGGTTGACCCATGGAATGTCATGTCTGTTGAAAAATTTATGTAGATTCTTCATTAGCAGAGTTTTATTATGAGTGTATATATCCAGAATACCTAGACCTCCCTGCTCCTTGGGCCTACACACAGTGTGCCAAGCCACCAATGCAGGTCTGCGGTCTTCCATATCAGGGCCTCTCCAAAGATAGTGCCTTAGGTATTTTATTATCTGTTTCTTTATTGTGATTGGAATATCCAGACAACTCATGAAGAAAACTGACAAAGATGTGAGCACTGATTTGACAAGGAGCAATTTGCCTGCTTGAGTCATGAAGATAGAGATACCTGCCAATCTCTTTGCAATCCTGTTAACAAGAGGTAGACATTGTTCCACAGTTGGTTTGTATATTCCCAATGGAAGGCCAAGGTAAGTGAAGGGGAATTGCCCTCTGGCACATTGAAGTGTATTTGTGAAAAATTCAATCCTGTCCTCGGAAATGTTTAAAGGCACCAGGAATGATTTCCCATAATTCACTTTTAGCCCTGTTGCATAAGCAAAAGTATTGAGTAAGGCCTTTAGACAGAACAACTGCCTTGTATCTGCTTGCATAATCACCAGAGTGTCATCTGCATATTGCACTATTGGGAAATGAGGGTAGGAGTTGACTTGAAATGCTGTAGAGAGTAGATTTAACCTCATTGCTTTGTTAAGAATAGATTGCAACAGGTTAGCATCAAGCACAAATATTAAAGGAGAGTATGGGTCCCCCTGTCTCACTCCTCTTTTGATGTAATTTTTTTCCATGTACTCCATTCAGCAGTACAGAAGATGATGCTGTTGAAAATAGAGCTTTCATCCATGAAATCCATTTGTCACCAAAGCCTTTAGCTTTAAAAATATCAAAGATTGCTTCATGCTCAATTGTATCAAAAGCCTTTTCAAAATCTAGTTTAATTACTAAGATTTCCTCCCTTGACTTATGGCATTGGTGGATATACTCATAAGCCCATCCTAAGCAATCCTGAATCACCCTGTCTTTAAGGAAGCCATATTGATTGATATGCACCATTTGCAGAATAACTCTTTGCAGTCTATTGGCCAGCAATTTTGTAATGATCTTGAGCACTCCATTGAGCAGAGAAATTGGTCTAAAATCATTTGGAGAAAGTGGCACTTCCTTTTAAGGATTAGGGTGATGAAAGATGTGTTGATACTCTCAAGATTTACATTCCCAGCATGAAAAGCCATAATAAGTTCAGTGGCATCTGCTTTGATGATATCCCAACAACTTTTGAGAAACTCATTATTAAAACCATCTGGGCCTGGAGATTTATCTGCTGGCAGATTCTTTACCACATTATCTATTTCTTCCTGGGTAAAAGGTTTTTCAAAATCAATGAATATGTGTGGATCCACTGTGTTTTCATACAAATCATTTAGATCAAAATGCATAGAATGCCCATTGGACTGTCCCAATCTATTCTTAAATGCCTCCCATAAAATTGCTGCCTTTCCTTCATGATCTGTGATTTCAACCTGATCCTCGTTAACCAGCATGGCAATTTTGTTGTGTCTATGATTAATAGAGGCCTTTGTATGAAAGAATTTTGTGTTCTCATCTCCAAACTTCACACTTTAATTTTCCCTCTTTGTTTCCAATAAATCTTCTGATTGTTGAGCATAGTTAATTGTAATTCCTTTAGCATGTTTCTGCAATTTATTTCAAACACTGATAGATCCCTGTATTCCTCAATTAAGTCCCAAAGGAAAATAAAATCATTCAACTCTGCAATCTACTTCTTATGATAAGATAAGTTTTTTGCCCACAGCTTTAGTGCTCTTCTAACATTTTTGAACTTTGCATTTATCTTCTTTGCATAGTCACTGTTGCCCACTGGAATGTTCCATGCAGCCTGAACCACTTGCTTGAAGGATTTGTGGTTTAGCCAATAATTTTCAAACCTGAACACTTTTGACTTTGGAATATTTGTGCTAATTTTGATCATACAAGGAAGGTGATCATAAATTGGTTTAGCCATGGGTAGAGCAATGGAATCTGGGTAGCTGGTCATCCAAGCAGTAGAAGTGAAAAACCAATCCAACTTCTCAAGGAGGGGGCTATCCTGCATGTTACTCCAACTAAACTGTCTGCCCTTTAGAGGTAGTTCAATCAAACCAAGTTCACTAATAGCTTCATTATACATGATCATTTCATTGACATCACCCCCAGGTTTATTTCTATCCTCAGGTTTTCTAATGAAGTTAAAGTCCCCCATGATAATCCAATCCACCTCATTAGGCATCTGAATATTACCAAACCATTCAATGAACTCAATCTTATCTTCATGGTTGCAGGGACCATAGATGTTTGTGAGAATCTAAGACTTGGAGGAAGAGTTACAGGTGAACTGAATGGATAGAGAAAACTTGTTTTGGAACATCAACTCTCCAGTGAATAGGGCACCATTCCAAGCAGCGAGGATGCCACCAGATGCCCCAATGGAAGGTAAGTATTCAAATTTATTAAATCTTTGTGGGCAAACTTTATGTATATATGTTAAATCAAAGGTCTCTCTCTTTGTTTCCTGTAAACACACAATCCTAGTAGCACTTTCTTTAATCAACACTACTAGCAACTCACAGGTACCAATCTGAGGTTTTGAGACAAAGATCGGATACAAGAGATGAACTAGGGTTTGAGAGAAGATGGTGCTGGTGAAGATGTTGATGGAGATTGACTCCCTCCCGATGAGAGGATCGATGGTGATGATGATGGTGATGATTTCCCCCTCCTGGAGGGATGTTTCCCCGGCAGAACAGCTCCTTCGGAGCCCTAGATTGGTTCCGCCAAGGTTCTGCCTCGAGATGGCGACGCTTCGTCCCGAAAGCTTCCTTTTGATTTTTTTCCAGGGCGAAAGACTTCATATAGCAAAAGATGGGCACCGGCGGCCTGCCAGGGGGCCCACGAGACAGGGGCCCACCCAGGGGGGTAGGGCGCGCCCCCACCCTCGTGGCCAAGGTGTGGGCCCCCTCTGGTTGATTCTTTCACCAGTATTTTTAGTAATTCCAAAACGTGCCTCCAAGAACTTTCAGGACTTTTGGAGTTGTGCAAAATAGGTCTCTAATATTTGCTCCTTTTCCAGCCCAGAATTCCAGCTGCCAGTATTCTCCCTCTTCATGTAAACCTTGTAAAATAAGAGAGAAAAGGCATAAGTATTGTGACATAATGTGTAATAATAGCGCATAATGCAATAAATATCAATATCAAAGCATGATGCAAAATGGACGTATCAACTCCCCCTAGAGCTCGCTTGTCCTCAAGCGAAAGCCGAAATCGAAAAATATGTCGACGTGTTTTAGAGATGGAGGTGTCGATAGAATAAAATACAGACATGAGGGCATCATGATCATTCTTGAAACAACAACATATATATATATATTGTCATATGATTTCTTATGCTAAAGTAACAATCTATTCACAGTGTCAAGTATGAATCAGAAACTTCATTAAAAACTAACAAACTATAATCTGGGTCATTTGAGCAATTGTAATTTATCATAACACCGGAAAGAGTCAGTATAAGAGCTTTTCAGCAAGTCCACATACTCAACTATCATTTAGTCTTTCACAATTGCTAACACTCATGCAATACTTATGGGTATGGAGTTTTAATCAGACACAGAGAAAGATAGGGGCCTATAGTGTTGCCTCCCAACCTTTTACCTCAAGGGTAATGTCAACAATAATAGTTTATGAAAACTTACATCCAATTGGATATATATATCAGGATCTTTCCAACACAATGTGCTTGCCAAAGGATAAAATGTAAAAAGGAAAGGTGAAGATCACCATGACTCTTGCATAAAGCATAAGACAAAAAATAAAAGATGGGCCCTTCGCAGAGGGAAGCAGAGGTTGTCATGTGCTTTTATGGTCTGATGCACAAAATCTTAATGCGAAAGAACATCACTTTATGTTGCCACTTGTGATATGGACCTTTATGTAGTCCGTCGCTTTTATTAGATCCCTATCACAAGATCGTATAAAGCTTATTTTCTCCACACTAATAAATCATGCATACTTAAAGAGCAATTTTTATTGCTTGTAACAATGACAACTTACTTGGTGGATCTTACTCAATCCATAGGTAGATATGGTGGACTCTCATGGCAAACTGGGTTTAAGGATATTTGGAAGCACAAGTAGTATCTCTACTTGGTGCAAATAATTTGGCTAGCATGAGGGGGAAAGGCAACCTCAACATGTTGGATGATCCATGACAATATACTTTATTTCGGATATAAGAAAACATAACCCATTACATTGTCTTCCTTGTCCAACATCAACTTTTTAGCATGTCATATTTTAATGAGTGGCCACAAGCATAAAAGATGTCCGAGATAGTATATTTATATGTGAGAACCTCTCTTTATTTATTACTTCCTATTAATTGCAACGATGACCAAAACTATGTTTGTCAACTCTCAACAACTTCTATTCACCATACTCTTTATATGTGAAGTCATTACTCTCCATAAGATCAATATGATCTCGTTATTTCTTTGTATTCTCTCTTTTTTCTTTAATTCCCTCAAGATCATAATAGGATAATCAAGCCCTTGACTCAACACTAATCTTTATTATATATATAGCTCACGGACTCGATTACATAGAAGGATCAAAAAGCAAAACTCAAAACTAAATCATACGAAAACTTTATTCTAACAGATCAAGAGATTACCAAAAGGATCGAACTAAAAAAATGATAAAGATGGGAGTGTGATGGTGATACGATACCGGGGCACCTCCCCCAAGCTTGGTAGTTGCAAAGGGGAGTGCCCATACCCATGTGTTTATGTCTCTTTCTTTGGAGGTGGCGATGGTGATGACGATGACAATTGTGCCCTCAGCTTCTTCATATTGTAATCGAGGAGAGCGATTTCCTCCTATAAATCATCAACCTTCGATTCCAGTTTCAAGATCTTGTCATATAAATCTCCTTTGCTTTTCTGCCAAAAACGAGAAGGAATAGATCGGTTGTTAGACAGTTTAGCCCTCTTAGGGAGACTGGACTTCTTGAACTTCACGTGCATATCCCCAGGTTGAGGTAGAGGGACATCCTCCTCCTCCTGACTTGAATCATTGATCCTCATTAAATGAGCATCTTCCTCATCATCCGTAGTTCGACCACAAGGAGATAGATCCCCATAGGTCTTTGGTTCAGCAATGAGATGTGAGACATAGCTCTCTTCGTCGGAATCCTCAGATGACATCTTGCTCCAAATCTTCTACAAAAATAACTCAAAACAAACACAGAGAATATTTGCGTGGTACGGTGGTCAAAACCTTCAGGAGATTATATAATGAATTTTTACCGACCAAAAGAAGTATCCTGCAAGAAAACGGAGTCCGGAGAGCACATGAGGTGCCCACAAGGCAGGGGCCCGCCTAGGGGGGTAGGGCGCGCCCTCCACCCTCGTGGATGCCTCGTGTCCTTCCCGGACTACTTCTTATTTTCCTATTTTCTTAAATATTCCGAAACGGAGAAAATTTGCTATTAAAACTGTTTTGGAGTCGGTTTACTTACCGTACCACATACTGATACGTCTCCAACGTATCTATAATTTTTTATTGTTCCATGCTATTAAATTACCTGTTTTGGATGTTTATGGGCTTTACTTTACACTTTTATATCATTTTTGGGACTAACCAACTAACCGGAAGCCCAACCCGAATTGCTGTTTTTTTTCCTATTTCAGTGTTTCGAAGAAAAGGAATATCAAACAGAGTCCAAACGGAATGAAACCTTCGGGAGCGATCTTTTTGGAACAAACGCAATCCAAGAGACTTGGAGTGGACGTCAAGAAGTAACCAAGGCGGCCACGAGGGTGCCCAGCGCGCCCTAGGGGGGGCAGGTGTGCCCCCACCCTCATGGGCCCCTTATGGCTCCCCTGACCTACCTCCTTCGCCTATATATATCAACGTACCCCGAAAACATCCAGGAGCACCACGAAAAACTCTTTCTACCGCTGCAACCTTCTATATCCGCGAGATCCCATCTTGGAGCCTTCGCCAGTGCTCCGCCGGAGGGGGAATCGACCATGGAAGGCCTCTACATCATCTCCAAGGCCTCTCCGATGAGTTGTGAGTAGTTTACCACAGACCTTCGGGTCTATAGTTATTAGCTAGATGGCTTCTTCTCTCTCTTTGAATCTAAATACCAAGTTCTCCTCGATCTTCTTGGAGATCTATTTGATGCAACTCTTTTTGCGGTGTGTTTGTCGAGATCCGATGAATTGTGGGTTTTTGATCAAGTTTATCTATGAGAAATAATTGAATCTTCTCTAAATTCTTTTATGTGTGATTGGTTATCTTTGCAAGTCTCTTCGAATTATCAGTTTGGTTTGGCCTACTAGATTGATCTTTCTTGCAATGGGAGAAGTGCTTAGCTTTGGGTTCAATCTTGCGGTGTGCTTTCCCAGTGACAGCAGGGGCAGCAAGGCACGTATTGTATTGTTGCCATCGAGGATAAAAAGATGGGTTTATATCATATTGCTTGAGTTTATCCCTCTACATCATGTCATCTTGCTTAATGCGTTATTGTGTTCTTATGAACTTAATACTCTAGATGCACGCAGGAGTCGGTCGATGTGTGGAGTAATAGTAGTAGATGCAGAATTGTTTCGATCTACTTGTTGCGGATGTGATGCCTATATACATGATCATGCCTAGATAATCTCATAACTATGCACTTTTATATCAATTACTTGACAGTAATTTGTTCACCCACCGTAATACTTATGCTATCTTGAGAGAAGCCACTAGTGAAACCTATGGCCCCCGCGTCAATCTTTTATCATATAAGTTTTCCATCTACTTTTATTTGCATCTTTAATTTCCAATTTATATCATAAAAATACCAAAAATATTTATCTTATCATATTATCTCTATCAGATCTCACTTTTGCAAGTTACCGTGAAGGGATTGACAACCCCTTTATCGCGTTGGTTGCGAGGTTCTTGTTTTGTTTGTGTAGGTGCGTGGGACTTTTGAGGAGCCTCCTACTGGATTGATACCTTGGTTCTCAAAAACTGAGGAAATACTTACGCTACTTTGCTGCATCACCCTTTCCTCTTCAAGGGAAAACCAACGCAGTGCTCAAGAGGTAGCAAGAAGGATTTCTGGCGCCGTTGCCGGGGAGGTATTCGCTCAAGTCAAGACATACCAAGTACCCATCACAAACTCATCTCCCTCGCATTACATTATTTGCCATTTGCCTCTTGTTTTCCTCTCCCCAACTTCACCCTTGCCGTTTTATTCGCCCTCTCTTTCCCGTTCGCCTCTCTCTCTCGCTTGCCTTTTGTGTGCTTGTGTGTTGGATTGCTTGTTACGATGGCGCAAGATAATACCAAATTGTGTGACTTTTCCAATACCAACAATAATGATTTCCTTAGAACTCCGATTGCTCCTCTTAATGATGTTGAATCTTGTGAAATCAATGCTGCTTTGTTGAATCTTGTTATGAAAGATCAATTCTCCGGCCTTCCTAGCGAAGATGCCGCTACTCATCTAAACAACTTTGTTGATTTGTGTGATATGCAAAAGAAGAAAGATAATGTCGTGGAATTATCATGTCAGATGTCCTAGTGAAAGGACTTAGTCATGGAGCCATCGCAACTAGGAAGCTTAAAGGGGTTAATTGGGACAAAGGACACGGGGTTTATACTTGTTCGGCCCCTTACGGTGAAGGTAATAGCCTACGATCCAGTTTTGAGTGGGATTGCTTATGTCTCGATAGCCACTGAGCGAAATTGCTTGACCTAGCTCTCGATCTGATGTTACTTGCCCTGAACCGCCGCCGGGTCATCCCTTTATATACAGAGGCCAATGCCCAGCGGCTCACAGAGTCCCGGCCGGCTCATAAATAGTGTACGGCTCGGTATCTTAACTATTCTTGCCTTACAATACAAGTCATGTACATATGGCGGTTTATCTTTACGGGCCTTAAGTCGCCTCTGGGATTTGGGCCCTGTCGGTGTACTAGAATAGGGGTACCCTAGTACCCCGAACTTGTGCACGGGCAGTTGTAGCACCCCGCGGCAAGGCTTGCCGGGCGACCGCCAAGATCCTCCGTGGTTCCTCTGGAGCCATTCAAGAACAAAGTAGTTAAGCCAAGGAGACAAGGCCCCGGCAAGAGGAGCTTGCCGGGAAGGCCAACCAAGGCATCTCAAGGAACTTGCCGCGACGCGCCACGCGTCCCGGCAAGGCCCGGTGAGCGACAAGCTTCCGGGCGCGACAAGACAACGACCACGGCAAGGCGCTTGCCGCGGCAAATAACCATCCTATACCCGCGCTCCAGCACATCCACCAACGTGTCGCCCTGGGGCCTTCCCAGGCGCGCGTGGCAAGAGGCTGTGCAGCCAGCGGTGCGAGATGGCAAGCGGCGCTGACAAGATTACCGTCGTGGCGAACGGTGGCGTCCCTGACGGTCCTTTCCTGCACTATTTGGGCGACACAGACGGGCATTTAATGCCTTTGTCCCCTGCCGTCAGGGTTAGGTAGGATACACTGTACATGGTAGTTGTACCAACCACAACTGCTTTTACGTTTTTACCCTTGTCTGCGTTGCCACCTGTCGGTGACCCCTTGAGCATATAAAAGGAGGCCCATGTGCAACGTAGAGGGGGTTCGAAGGTTTGGAAGCCAGAGAACACTCGCGTTCGGTCTCGTTAGCGGCTCATGTGTGCCGTAGCACTCGAGCGCTCCCGAGCGAGAACTGTATACAATCAGACAAGCAGCAGTAGGAGTATTATCTCTCCGGAGAGCTCCGAAGCTGGGTAAACTGCTCATGTGCTTCGCCTTGATCCGCTCTTCGTGCAATCTTCGCCCCCCGCCGAACCGAAAGGGGCTCGGTCCGCCGGTCCCGTAGGTGTTCGTGGATCAGTTTCCCCAACATCTTTGGCGCGCCAGGTAGGGGGCGTCGAGGTTGTGTGAATCCAATCCGGCGTTCACACGAGCTAGATCTTCATCTTCTTCATCGACATGCCACCGAAGAAGAAGACTTCGGCGGCAACTGCTCCATCCACGTCGATCCCACCACCACCGGAGCAAACGGGTGGTGGGGAAGGCGCCGGCGGAAGAACGGACATCGTCGAGGAAGCTCACGGCGCCGCCAGGTCCAAGGACAAGGCTGCGCAAACCTCGGCGTCCGTACATGCACCGCGCCCATCTCAGGAGGTGCAGGACCGACAGCGTCATGGTATTCGCAGTACCATACGTTTGTTGGACCAAGATCGAGCTGGTGGATCTCGGGGTGCTCAAGACCAGCATGCGCGCCAACATGGCGGCACGAGCGAGACACGGTCACCCGGACGAGATACTACTCCTTCTAACTTAGTTAGAAGTCCGAGCATATCCCACTCCTCGCACCGCTCGCCACTGCCGCCCACCACTCGAGCAGAAGCTTTGGTGCGAGCTCAACAGCTCCTGGATTACCCTCCAACGACGGACAAGATCGACGAATGGAGGGCCACCATTCAGAGTCTCATCGGGTTCGCCAATGGCGACACTCCGCGGCAGCCGAGTACCTCGCTGCCGTGGCAGGACCGCCAGGCGCGAACCGATGGCGACAAAACCGGTGGGCGTGCAACCGCCGTGCACTCTCCACCCCGAAGACCAAGATCGCCGACTCGCCGGATCCACCTCGACAGCGACTCCACTGCATCGTCGGATCCACGAGCTCGTCGCGATCAGCGCCAAGTTCTTCACGAACGACAGCAAGAAGACGCTCGTACTCGCATCGAGCGCCGAAGAGAAGCGCGGCGTCAATCGGACCAGCGCGCTGGGCCCTCTGTCGACATGCATGCGCCAGGGGAACCAGGCGACTTTCCATACGCGGTAGGTTGCCCTGCGTTCACTCATGAGCTGCGGCAAGTCCAGTGGCCCAGCACGAAGAATTTCAAGCCAGACGTACCAGAGAAGTACGACGGCAAGACGCATCCGTCGGAGTTCCTCAGCATCTACACCATCACGGTGCAAGCTGCCGGGGGACGGGACGACAAGATCCTTGCCAACTACTTCCCGCTGGTGCTCAAGCCCAATGTCAGATCCTGGCTCATGCACTTGCCGGACAACTCCATATCCTCCTGGCCTGACTTGTGCCACCAGTTTGTTGGCGCCTTTACAGGCGGTCACAAGCCTCATGGCCAAGAAAGCGACCTTCATCTGGTCGCCCAGAAGGAAGGAGAGCCCCTACGCAAGTACATTCAGAGATTCAGCCGTGTACAGCACAACATCCCAGATGTCCACCCTACCGCGGTAATCAACGCGTTCCATCAGAACGTGCGAAACCGCAGGATGCGGGAGGAGATGGCGATGTGCAAGATCAGAGACGTCAGTGAGCTATATGCCCTGGACGACAAGTGTGCATGTGCTGAGGAAGGGAGGAAACTCCCCGGAGAGAATACAGGAGCAGGAGGATCTGATAGTGAGGATGCTGCCCCGGCAAAGAAAAACCGGCGGCGGAACAACAGGAAGAAGAGAGGCAAAGAGGTGCTAGTTGTTGAGCAATCCGGCAAGGAAGCCAAAGCTGGTAGCTCCGGCAAGCAGGTTGCCGCAGGCACCAACCACCAGGCTGTGGCGGTCGCCGACAAGCAGGACGGCACCAACAAGCAGTACTGCAAGATCCACCGCACCAAGGGCCATGACCTCCAGAGCTGCAAGAAAGTCGAGCAGCTTGTCGAGCAACAGAAGGCTGAATACGAGCGGCGCGACAAGGAGAAGGGCCAGGAAGGTGCTGGAGGAGCCGGCAAGAAACGCCCCGGCCGAGGACGCCGCGGCAAGGCCAAGTAGTGGCAAGGAGACAGACCTCCCCGCGGCCACGACAAGGATGAAGATGACGACGACGATGAAGATATGGATGATGACGAGACCGACGAGCAGGAGTTCCAGAAAGCCACAGAGGTCCTGTGCGTGGACGGCGGTGCTTCTCTGCATACTTCACACCGCCAGCTCAAGCAGTGGGTGCGGGAAGTTAATGCAGCAGAGCCACCCATCGAGTCACGCAAGCCTCTGAAATGGTCTAGCACG
This sequence comes from Triticum aestivum, assembly GCF_018294505.1. Classification (NCBI taxonomy): domain Eukaryota; kingdom Viridiplantae; phylum Streptophyta; class Magnoliopsida; order Poales; family Poaceae; genus Triticum; species Triticum aestivum. The sequence goes on from NC_057801.1 coordinate 566,349,572, forward strand.
CCTATCATCTTTGATATTGAGGACCACCCTGATCGCATAACTGCGGTCGGGTGCTTGCCGATGTTGGTTTCACCAACTATCTGCAACCTCAAGGTCACTAAGATGCTAGTTGACGGCGGGGCCGGCTTGAACCTGATCTCCTCCGCGGTACTCCAGAAACTCCAGATCCCTAATAGTGAGCTAGAGACCGACACATTCCAAGGAATCAATCCGGGAAGGAGCAAGCCGAAGGGAAGGATCACGTTGCCGGTAACATTTGGCAGTGAGTTAAACTTCAGGACTGAGAGGGTCAATTTTGACGTTGCTGACTTTCCATTGCCTTACAATGGGATACTTGGTCGTCCAGCACTCGCCAAATTCATGGGAGCCTCTCACTACGCATACAACATACTGAAAATGCCAGGCCCGATAAGTGTCATCTCTGTCCCTAGCGACAAGAAGGATGCTCTTATCTGCGCCGACAAGATCTACCGGGAAGCAGCAGCCGCAACAGATCGCAGATCACTTGCCGTTGAAGCTCCCGGGGGAAAGAAGAAGACCAAGTCCGACAGGAGTTCTGATGCTCACTCCGGCAAGCGCACCTCTTCGGAGTGCTGCGCTACCGTCGAGGACGCACCATCGAGCTCCACCGGCAAGTGTAAGAAGGCAATGATAGCTCCACCAGAGACCAAGAAGGTGTCTGCCAAGGAGGACGGCACTGGTGGTACTTTCACCATCAGTGCCACTCTCGACCCTAAATAGGAAAGTGCACTCGTTGCTTTCCTGCGGGCGAACGTCGACGTGTTTGCATGGCAACCTTCTGACATCCCCGGTGTTCCCAGGAAAGTAATTGAGCACCACCTGGCCGTCTGTCCTCATGCGCGGCCCGTCAAGCAGAAAGTCAGGAAACAGGCAGTAGAGCACCAAGAATTTATCGCTGAAGAAATCAAGAAGTTGGAAGCAGCAGGCCTTGTCAGGGGAGTGCTCCATCCCACGTGGTTGGCCAATCCTGTAGTCGTGCGCAAGGCAAACGGGAAATGGAGGCTTTGTATCGACTTTACCAATGTCAATAAAGCTTGTCCCAAAGACCCATTTCCCTTACCGCGCATTGACCAGATTGTTGACTCCACGGCCGGATGTGACTTGCTTTCATTTCTTGATGCATACTCAGGATACCATCAGATCTTCATGGCAGAAGAGGATGAGGAGAAGACTGTATTCATCACCCCATGTGGCACATATTGTTTTGTACGGATGCCTTTTGGTTTAAAGAATGCTGGTTCAACATTTGCAAGAGTAGTCCATGACGCTTTTGAGCCACAAATACACAGAAATGTGGAAGCATACATGGATGACATAGTGGTCAAGAGCAAGGACAAGGCAACTCTGATTCAAGATTTAGACGAAACCTTTACAAATCTGCGCAAGATCAACCTCAAGCTTAACCCCGAGAAGTGTGTGTTTGGAGTCCCCTCCGGCAAGCTTCTCGGGTTTTTCGTGTCCCAGCGAGGAATTGAAGCCAATCCCGACAAGATCAAGGCCATTGAGCAGATTGAAGCACCAAAGCGCGTCAAGGATGTACGAACACTTGCTGGGTGTGTAGCTACTCTTAGCAGGTTTATCTCTAGGTCTGCTGAGCGCGCCCTGCCATTTTTCAAAATATTGAAAAAGGCAGGTCCAATGAAATGGACTCCGGAAGTGGAGGCTGCGCTGCAGGACTTGAAGAGATACCTGTCCTCCACTCCAACACTTGTCGCACCTAAGCCACAAGAAAAGTTGCTACTGTATATAGCGGCAACCAATCAAGTGGTTAGTGCTGCGTTAGTAGCGGAGAGGGAGCCAGATGATGAGCCAGCAACCACGGCAAGTGCATCCAGCGACAAGCAAGGGACTTCGCCGGCAAGCTCTGGTCCCGACAAAGATGGATCTGCGCAGACACGTGAGGAGATGCAGAAGAGAATGGTGCAGCGCCCAGTTTACTTTGTCAGTTCCCTTCTGTAGGGGGCTAGGTCAAGGTTCTCTGGTGTGCAGAAATTGCTTTTCGGCCTTCTCATGGCCTCGAGAAAGCTGCGCCATTACTTCCAAGCACATGAGATCACCGTCGTCACTCGTTTTCCGCTGAAGAGGATACTGCAAAATCCGGAAGCAACAGGCGGAATTCGAGTGGGCACTGGAACTGTCAAGCTTTGGCCTCAAGTTTGAGAGCACCTCCACTATCCAAAGCAGAGCATTGGCAGAATTCATACCAGAGTGGACGCCAACACCAGATGAAGAAATTCCAGAAACGAGCATCCCCGTCAAGGAGGAGAGCAAAGAGTGGCTGATGTACTTTGACGGTGCCTTCTCGCTGCAAGGCGCCGGTGCTGGTGTGCTACTTGTTGCACCCACCGGAGAGCACCTCAAGTACGTAGTCCAGATGCACTTTCCCAAGGAGCAAGCAACGAACAATACTGCAGAGTATGAAGGTTTGCTTGCCGGTCTCAGGATCGCAGCAGACCTTGGGATCAAGAAGCTTATTGTCAGGGGTGACTCACAGCTTGTCGTCCGCCAAGTGAACAAGAATTATCAGAGTCCGTTGATGGAAGCTTACGTTGATGAAGTGAGGAAGCTAGAAGAGCCCTTTGACGGCTTGCAGATGGAACATGTCCCAAGAGCTCAGAATGACATTGCTGATGGCCTGTCGAAGTGCGCCGCACTTAAGTTACCTGTGGAACCAGGGATCTTTGTGCTCAAGCTGACTCAACCATCTGTAACACCATCAACTGGACAGAGCAAGAAGAGGAAGTTGATTTCTGGTGACTATTTTCCGGCAGAGCTCACCGAAGCCGCTGCCAATAAGGTCCCCAAGATCAACACCAGGGATGCTGAGGAGCAGTCTGCTCCGACAAACCCTACGGTTTGTTCCGTTGAAGCAGACGCTCCCGACAAGCTTTGCTCCGGCAAGCTTGCCGAGGAACGTCAAGCTCCGGCTGAGCCACAGGTTCTCGCCGTAGAAGCGGATGTTCCCGCAGCAGCAGATGTGCCTTTAGTCCTTGTTGTCGAGCCGCAAGCTCCAGCATGGGCGCAGCAGATTGTCCATTTCCTTCAGACAGGAGAACTTCCCGAAGATCAAGAAGAAGCGGAAAGAGTAGCCCAGCAGTCAAGTATGTACCAGTTTGTCGAGAACACACTGTACAGAAGAAGACTCAACGGTAAGAAATTGAAGTGTATTCACCGGGAAGACGGACAAAAGCTGTTGGCAGAGATACATGGAGGCATATGTGGTCACCACATTGGCGCAAGAGCACTTGCCGGCAAAGCGTTCCGGCAAGGTTTCTTTTGGCCGACAGCCCTCCAGGATGCAACTGCACAAGTAACCAAGTGTGAAGTGTGCCAGTTCCATTCCAAACAGATACACCAGCCAGCTCAAGCTCTCCATAGGATCCCTTTATCCTGGCCGTTTTCGGTCTGGGGGCTCGACATCCTCGGCCCCTTTCCCCGAGCTGTCGGGGGCTTTGAGTACTTGTACGTTGCAATCGACAAGTTCACAAAGTGGCCGGAAGTGGAATCAGTGAGGAAGGTGACAGCACAGTCAGCAGTCAAGTTCTTCAAGTCGATTGTTTGCCGTTTCGGGATCCCTAACAGGATCATCACCGACAACGGCACGCAATTCACGAGCCGCACCTTCATGCAGTACGTCCAAGATCTTGGCGCCAAGGTCTGCTTCGCTTCTATTGCTCATCCGAGAAGCAACGGTCAAGCAGAGAGGGCAAATGCTGAGGTGCTGCGCGGGCTCAAGACCAGGACTTTCGACAGGCTGCGCAAGTGTGGAAAGAACTAGATTGAGGAGCTGCTGGTGGTTCTTTGGTCGATCAGAACGACGCCAAATCGAGCCACCGGCCAGACACCTTTTGCTCTAGTCTATGGAGCAGAGGCAGTTCTCCCCACGGAACTCGTATACGGGTCACCTCGAGTGCTCACTTATGATGAGCTTGAGCAAGAGCAGCTGCGACAAGATGACGCGCTGCTCCTTGAGGAGGACCGTCTTCAGGCTGCTGTACGAGCTGCTCGATACTAGCAAGCTTTGCGCCGCTACCATAGCCGCAAAGTTAATGCCAGAAGTTTCGAGGAAGGCGACCTTGTTCTTCGGCGTGTTCAGTCCGCCAAGAATTACAACAAGTTGACGCCGAAGTGGGAAGGCCCTTATCGGGTGAAACGAGTCACTAGGCCTGGCGCTGTCCGCCTTGAGACCGAAGATGGCATTCCAGTGAGCAACTCCTGGAACATTGAGCATCTTCGTAAGTTTTACCCGTAGGGCGCGGTTGCCGGAACCCGTTTCAGCAACCACCTTTTGTACAAGTCTTGCCGATGTTGTATGTAATCCTTTGTACAAAGCCGGGCGCAGACCCCGTGCATAAGTAAAGCTCATGTGCCCCGCACATCTTGTCGATTTCATGCTTTTTTCTATTTTTTGCATGCGTTATCTGACACTTTGTGCAACACCTACCCCCGGTAAGCAATAACGAGCCATAAAGCTCCGTATCTTTATTTTCTTTTCTTTCTTTTTCTCAAGGAAAGAAAGATTCCCTCGCACACAAGTTTGCCGGGGGGGGAGGAGAAGATAATGGTGTGGACCAAGCGTCGCTCGAGGAAGTTTCACCTTACCGGGAAGCGAACGACAGAAAAGCTAAGTTGCCAAAATTTGAGCAATCAGTTTTAAATTTTTAAGTTATTCTCCTCGAACGACCGTACTTTGTATGGAAAACCTGTGCGCGGAGGAACCAACTCGTAGCTAGTTGCGCCCTTACTTTGTTTCGAGTCCGCTCAACAATTTAAGTGAGCTGCGACTAGTTCCGACAAGGTTTCTTGTCGGTAGCGGCACCGCCAGCAGGCTGCTGACGTCCCGCACTCAGCGCTCGCGGTTCAAGGTGCCTGCGCCGGCAAGTTCCCTAAAAGCGTAGGGCAAAAACATACAAAGGAAGGAATCAAGTAAAGGAAATAACATAAGCAAATCTCTACCCAAAATACAGTTATATTACAAGATAGCTTGTCGCAAGCTCTAATAGATTGTTCCAATGACATGGCCAGCAGCGACAAGAAAAAGAAAAGATGGGCGGCCTAATCTACGCGATCGCCCTCAACCCTCTTGATCTCGCTCACCTTGTCCACAATGGGTGCGACAAGGGCCTTGAGCGCCTCTAGATCAGCATCCGGCGGCAAGGACCTAAGGACGTTGGTGAGGTTGAGGCCTGGGTTGCGGAAGTCCACCTTCACCAGCACCTTCTGAAGAGCCCCCGCGCAGATCCTGCGCGACTCGTCGGCCAACTGCTTTGGGATCTTCTCCCGGAGTCGCTGGAGGGCCGTCGCCACGCCTTTGAAGAACAAGCTGAGCTTGGCATTGGGTTGGAGGTGCTCGTCGGAGGAGTACCCGAGATCCTCCATCCCCAGCTGCGCCAGCTCCCCGTCGATGGCGGCGGCAAGATCCACAAGACCCTCAGTCCAGTGCTCCACAGTCTCCCTGAAAGCATCGTGGGCGGCAGCAGCATTCGCCAGCAGCGCCTCGTCGGCCTTGATTTTCTCCGACAAGGCCACCTCCTGCTCCCTGGCGCCGTCCAGCGTCTGAGTCAAAGTAGCCAACTTCAACTTGAGATCTACATTGGAATCCTTGGCGGCGCTGAGCTCCTTACTCCTCTCAGCGAGAAGACCCTGCAGCTCACCGTGAGCGGCAGCATCCTTCTCGCGCTCACGCTTGAGCACGGCAAGCTCCTCGCCGCTCGCCTTGAGATCGGCCTCCAGCTGCGCCACCTTCGTCTCCAGCTCCTTCTTGGCGGCCTCGGCAGCTGCGGCAGCATCCTTTGCTTCCTTGAGGGCCCCACCAATTGCTTGCTCGCGCGCGGCAAGCTCCTCCTCGTGGCTGTCAAGGTTGACCTTGCGCTGCGCCAACTCTCCTTCCTGCGCAAATAGATTTTCGGCGACAAGCCGTTGCTTCTCTTCAACTTCAGCCTTCTCGAGGAGGAAGGCTTTCCGCTCCTCAAGAAGTTGCTCCCGCTCCTCCGCCAGGGACCGGAGAGCTTCCTGCCTCAGACCCCGGAGTTCCTCCGCGCGCTTCTCAATATCCACCCCCGCCTTCGTGACAAGCGCCTCTCGGGATGCCAGCTTGGCTTGTCGGGCACGGTAAAGACACAACAGCTTCCGCAGCAGCCGTTCCTCCTCAGGCTCGTCGCTGCTGCTGCTTGGCGCGTCGACTAGCGTCAGCCCAACAGAGGCAAGCACCTCTCCATCCAAAATCTCCCCTTCGACCGGCGCCCTGGAGCTTGATGCCCAAGGGAGCTTGATGCAGATGCCATCGCGGGCCTTCAAGTAGGCGCCGGGCTGGGGCTCTTCGGAGCCTGGCGCTGCAGCAGCGGCGGAGGGATCGGCCGTCGGTGTAGCGCCTGGCACTCCTGCGGCCTCGGGGCTGTCAATACGATCGCCGGACTCCTCGCCAGCTCCTGCGGCGGCAGCTTTGCGGCCTCTTCACCGGCAGCATCATCAGCGCCGGCCTCTTCTTCGGTGGCAGCCACGTCGTCGTTGTTGCCGCGCGCGTTCTCCTCGCCGGCGGCCTCGGTTTCCATTGGATCCGCGGCAGATGGATCTGACTACCGAAGAGGGGAGAAAAGTCAAGCAAATGTTCAAAAAGAAAATCAGAAGAAGAAGAACCCAAGGGAAGTTCTCAAACGAGAGGATTACCTGGATCTGCAGTCGTGGTCTCCGCCACCAAGGGATCACTGGTGCTATCCCTTGCCGGAGAACTGTCCCTTGCCGGGGAATTCTCCCTTGCCGGAGAATGCTCCCTTGCCGGGGAATCCTCCCTTGGCGGTGTAGTCGAAGCGGATGGCATTTCGGGAGCGGCTTCCGGGCCCTCCTGGTGAGGCTGCTCTGCTCCTACACAAAACAACAGTCAGATATCAGTAAAGAAAAAGCACCAATGCGCGCCTGAAAGTAGGAAGTAAGTTATACACTTACGCTGGGGGCTGCGCTGGGGGCTATTTTGGTGAATAGTTGTCGGGTCCGGCAAGGTGGTCTGAGGCGCGTCCCCTGTCGCCGCGGTGGGTTCATCCTCAATGACGATCACCGGGACCTTGGCTCTCTTCGCCGCTCTCTGGGCCAGAGTCCTGAAGAGGGATGAGTTCGGAGTAAAGCAAATCAGATACGAGACACACATCAAGAATTGAAGAATTACAAGTACAGTGAAGGATCTTACTCTTCTTCTTCGTCGTCGGAGCTGAGCGCGGAGAGATCGAAGTCCGGCTCGCCTCCGGAGCGACGCGGCGGAGGAGTGGGTTCCCTTGTCCGCTTGACAGGAGCAGGCGTGGTGGACCGGGAAGACCCCGCTCCGGTTGCCGCAGCAGCGCGAGGTGCTCCTGCGCAACAGTGCTTGCCGCGGTCGAGCGCGTCGCGCGGTGCGGCGGCTGTTAACCCGTCTGCCGCCACGCTATGTCCCCGGCCTTGCAAGGACGCCTTCTTGCTGGAGCTGGGGGCTCCGCTTGCGGCGAGCTGGCTGAAGGTGGGGAGGAGGAGGAGCCGATCTGCAACGGGTCATTCGCGCCCTCGGCGGGCTCGCTCGACTCGGATTCAGGCCCGCGGTGGATACGGAGTAAGATTCGGCGTAACCCAGGCCGCGCGTGCCCGTGCCCTATTTTGGGCCTGGCCCAACAGCGCTCGGCACCGTGTGTGGCCCAGGCCCGGGGGCTCCTGTCGGTGTACTAGAATAGGGGTACCCTAGTACCCCGAACTTGTGCACGGGCAGTTGCAGCACCCCGCGGCAAGGCTTGCCGGGCGACCGCCAAGATCCTCCGTGGTTCCTCTGGAGCCATTCAAGAACAAAGTATTTGAGCCAAGGAGACAAGGCCCCAGCAAGAGGAGCTTGCCGGGAAGGCCAACCAAGGCATCTCAAGGAACTTGTCGCGACGTGCCACGCGTCCCGGCAAGGTCCGGTGAGCGACAAGTTTCCGGGCGCGACAAGACAACGACCGCGGCAAGGCGCTTGCCGCGGCAAATAACCATCCTGTACCCGTGCTCCAGCACATCCACCAACGTGTCGCCCTGGGGCCTTCCCAGGCGCGCGTGGCAAGAGGCTGTGCAGCCAGCGGTGCGAGGTGGCAAGCGGCGCTGACAAGATTACCGTCGTGGCGAATGGTGGCGTCCCTGACGGTCCTTTCCTGCACTGTTTGGGCGACACAGATGGGCATTTAATGCCTTTGTCCCCTGCTGTCAGGGTTAGGTAGGATACACTGTACATGGTAGTTGTACCAACTGCAACTCGTTTTACATTTTTACCCTTGTCTGCGTTGCCACCTGTCGGTTACCCCTTGAGCATATAAAAGGAGGCCCATGCGCAACGTAGAGGGGGTTCGAAGGTTTGGAAGCTAGAGAACACTCCCGTTCGGTCTCGTTAGCGGCTCGTGTGTGCCGTAGCACTCGAGCGCTCCCGAGCGAGAACTGAATACAATCAGACAAGCAGCAGTAGGAGTATTATCTCTCCGGAGAGCTCCGAAGCTGGGTAAACTGCTCGTGTGCTTCGCCTCGATCCGCTCTTCGTGCAATCTTCGCCCCCCGCCGAACCGAAAGGGGCTCGGTCCGCCGGTCCCGTAGGTGTTCGTGGATTAGTTTCCCCGATAGGCCCTTAACTGAACCGCCATCTTCAAGCTTGGTCTTGGGCTTCAAAGGTACTTATAGGTATAACCCGGCCCCTCCTGGGCGGGTCATACCTAATAGTTATATCCCTGACAGATACGGATAATGATATTGTTAAATTGAAGTTATTTCCGTTTTCACTTAGAGATCATGCTAAAACTTGGTTTTCGTCTTTGCCTAAAAATAGTATTGATTCATGGAATAAGTGCAAAGATGCTTTTATCTCTAAGTATTTTCCTCCTGCTAAGATCATCTCTCTTAGGAACGATATTATGAATTTTAAACAACTTGATGACGAGCATGTTGCCCAATCTTGGGAAAGAATGAAATTAATGATTCGCAATTGCCCTACTTATGGTTTTAATTTATGGATGATCATACAATTTGTTTTATGCCAGATTGAATTTTGCTTCTAGAAATCTTTTAGATTCGGCCACGGGAGGCACTTTTATGGAAATCACGTTAGGATAAGCTACTAAACTCCTAGATAACATTATGGTTAATTATTCTCAATGGCACATCGAGAGATCTACTAGTAAAAAAGTTCATGCTATAGAAGAAATTAATGTTTTGAGTGGAAAGATGGATGAACTTATGAAATTGTTTGCTAGCAAGAGTGCTCCTATTGATCCCAATGATATGCCTTTGTCTACTTTGATTGAGAATAATAATGAATCTATGGATGTGAACTTTGTTGGTAGGAATAATTTCGGTAACAATGCTTATAGAGGAAACATTAATCCCAGACCGTTTCCTAGTAATTCCTCTAATAATTTTGGTAATTCCTACAACAACTCTTATGGAAATTTTAATAAGATGCCCTCTGATTTTGAGAATAGTGTTAAATAATTTATGATCTCTCAAAAGAATTTTAGTGCTTTGCTTGAAGAAAAATTGCTTAAAGTTGATGAATTGGCTAGGAACCTTGATACGCTTGATGTTGATTATTTGAAACTTAGATCTATTCCACCTAAGCATGATATCAATGAGTCTCTCAAATCCATGAGAATTTCCATTGATGAGTGCAAAGAAAGAACTGCTAGGATGCGTGCTAAGAAAGATTGCTTTATAAAAGCGTGTTCTTCTAGTTTCCATGAAAATAATGATGAAGATATAAAAGTTATTGATGTGTCCCCCATTAAATCTTTGTTTTGCTATATGAATCTTGATAATGATGGGACTGGATATGAGTCAACTTTAGTTAAAAGGCGTCCCAATGATTCGGAGTTTTTAGATCTTGATGCTAAATTTGGTAAAAGTGGGATTGGAGAGGTCAAAACTTTACATAGCATTGAACCCACTATTATGGATTTCAAGGAATTTAATTATGATAACTGTTCTTTAATAGATTGTATTTCCTTGTTGCAATCCATGTTGAATTCTCCTCATGCTTATAGTCAAAATAAAGCTTTTACCAAACATATTGTTGATGCCTTGATGCAATCTTATGAAGAAAAACTTGAATTGGAAGTTTCTATACCTAGAAAGCTTTATGATGAGTGGGAACCTACTATAAAAATTAAAATTAAATATCATGAATGCTATGCTTTGTGTGATTTGGGTGCTAGTGTTTCCACGATTCCGAAAACTTTATGTGATGTGCTAGGTTTCCATGATTTTGATGATTGCTCTTTAAACTTGCACCTTGCAGATTCCACCATTAAGAAACCTATGGGAAGGATCAATGATGTTCTTATTGTTTCAAATAGGAATTATGTGCCTGTAGATTTTATCATTCTTGGTATAGATTGCAATCTTTCATGTCCAATTATTCTTGGTAGACCTTTCCTTATAACGATTGGTGGAATTATTGATATGAAGGATGGGAATATTAGATTCCAATTTCCATTAAGGAAAGGCATGGAACACTTTCCTAGAAAGAAAGTCAAATTACCTTATGAATCCATTATGCATGCCACTTATGAATTGAATGCCAAAGATGGCAATACTTAGATCTATTCTCGCTTTTATGCCCTAGCTAGGGGCGTTAAACGTTAGCGCTTGTTGGGAGGCAACCCAATTTTATTTTTGTTCCTTGCTTTTTGCTTCTAATTAGTAATAAATATTTCATCTAGCCTCTGTTTAGATGTGGTTTTATGTTTTATTAGTGTTTGTGCCAAGTAGAACCTATAGGATAACCTACGGTGATAGTTAATTTGATTCTGCTGAAAAACAGAAACTTTTGCATGCATGCGAATAATTTTAATAAATCACAGAAACGTGCTTTTGCATTGATTCTTTTTGCAGTAGATATATAGAAAAATCGCCCAGGACTTCCTATTTTGGTAGGAGTTTTAGAGTTCCAGAAGTACTCGAAAGGTACATATTGCTACAAATTGTTCTGTTTTCGACAGATTCTATTTTTCGTGTGTTGTGTGCTTATTTTTATGCATCTATGGCTACTATCGGGGGGGGGATGAACCATAGAGAAGTTGGAATACAGTAGGTTTAACACCAATATAAATAAACAATGAGTTCATTACAGTACCTTATGCGGTGGTTTTTCTTTCTTGCACTAACGGAGCTTATGGGATTTCCTGTTGAGTTTTGTGTTGTGAAGTTTTCAAGTTTTGGGTAAAGATTTGATGGACTATGGAATAGGGAGTGGAAGAGCCTAAGCTTGGGGATGCCCATGGCACCCAAAGATATTCAAGGACAACCAAAAGCCTAAGCTTGGGGATGCCCCAGAAGGCATCCCCTCTTTCATTTTTGTTTATTGGTAACTTTTCTGGAGCTATGTTTTTATTCGCCACATGATATGTGTTTTGCTTGGAGCGTGTTGGGGATATACCCCGTGGTATGACCTGGCCAGAAGTATGACCCGGCCGGACTTGGCTTTTCATTGGTAACCCGCCGGAGGATTGGTGACTCACGAGTTTGGCCGCTCACTGGTCTGACGACTCACGAGGCTGGCGACTCACGGATGGCCCTGATGGCGGGTCAGATAGAAGACAAGGCCCAAGGCCGAGAAGGCCGACTCATGCTATGGTGGGCCCGCTTAAGAGGAAAGGCATAAGGAGTTTTCCCTTAAGGGGGCAAGACTAGGATTCCGTTTGTTATAGAATTGTCCTAGTCCTACTAGGACTCCACATGTAACCCGCCCCTCCAACTTATATAAGGAGGGGCATGGCACCCAAAGAGGGGGCGAACAATAATCTCAAAGGCTAGACACAACTAAGAGGAGAGACGGTTTATTCGGTGATTCCCTCATGATCATAATGAGACCTAGCCACAAACAACATGTAGGGTTATTACCGGATGATGTTTCCCGGGGCCCGAAGCTGTCTAAATCCTTGTCTTGTGTGTTGCGTCTCTCGTCTCGATCAACCCCTCTCAAGCTACGACATAGATGCATTGGCCTCACGACTAAGTCCTCACACTAGGACATCTGTCGTGACAATTCCACGACAGTTGGCGCCACCGTGGGGCTCGGGCACGATGGTGTTGAGTTCTTGGAGGGATTTTCTCGAGGATCAAGAAGTTTGCAATCAGCTAAATACTGAACAGCCGATGCGTGAAGCTCTACTATGGATCAAGGGGATGAGAGTGCCTGTTATACGCCGCCACGACCGGATGAGTCGCAAAAGCCAGATTGATTTTCGTTGAAACCGCTGGAGAGTCTCCAAGTCCGACAAGAGTGATCCATCAATCCAAAAACCAGATCGATTTTTGGAGCATTGTGGTGCATGGTCGAGACAGACAGGAATTCCAATAGTTGCATCAATCTGTTTTGTTTCATTCATGTACTGTGCGCAGTCTTGCGCGTGCTTGACTTACAGCAGCTCCACGTGTGATTCACCTCTACTTGACGGCAACCACGTGCCAAGGCAACCATAGTTTTTTGCTGCTATTCCAGATTTGAGGGACTAGGAACATCCCACATAAAAATTAGTACTGTCGGGGAAACTGATCCATAAAAATTAGTTGGTCTACTAGTATTATACTTCTAGTATGTGGTCGATGTCATGATTGATCTCTCAAATCATTGTCAATTAGTACTGTCGGGGAAACTGATCCATGAACACCTATGGGACCGGCGGACCGAGCCCCTTTCGGTTCGGCGGGGGGCGGAGACCGCACGAAGAGCGGATCAAGGCGAAGCACACGAGCAGTTTACCCAGCTTCGGAGCTCTCCGGAGAGATAACACTCCTACTGCTGCATGTCTGAGTGTATTGAGTTCTTGCTCGAGAGCGCTGAGTGCTACAATACACACTAGCTGCTAACGAGGCCGAGCGTGAGTGTTTTTCTGCCTTCGAGCCGAACCTCCTCTACATTGCGCATGGGCCTCCTTTTATAAGCTCAAGGGGTCACCCACAGGTGGCAACACAGACGAGGGTAAAAATGGAAAGGTGTTGCGGTTGGTACAACTACCTGTATAGTGTATCCTACCTAACCCTGACGGCAGGGAACAAAGGCATTAAATGCCCGTCTGTGTCGCCCAAACAGTGTAGAAAAGGACCGTCAGGGACACCACCGTTCTCCACGATGGCAATCTTGTCAGCGTCGCTTGCCACCGTGCACCGTTGGCTGCACAGCCTCTTGCCACGCGCGCCTGGAAAGGCTCCAGGGCGACACGTTGGTGTATGTGCTGGAGCACGGGTACAGGGTGGTAGCTTGTCGCGGCAAGCGCCTTGCCGCGGTCGTTGTCTTGTCACGGCCGGAAGCTTGTCGCTCACCGGGCCTTGCCGAGACACGTGGCGCGTCACGGAAAGTTCCTTGAGATGCCTTGGTTGGCCTTCCCGGCAAGCTCCTCTTGCCGGGGCCTTGTCTCCTTGGCTTAAATACTTTGTTCTTGAATGGCTCCAAAGGAACCACGGAGGACCTTGGCGGTCACCCGGCAAGCCTTGCCGCAGGGTGCTGCAACTGCCCGTGCACAAGTTCGGGATACTAGGGTACCCCTACTCTAGTACACTGACAAGTACTCTGTTCGTCACATGAAGGCCGAGCGGAGCTGCAAGTTCAGATTGGTTTTTTCTCCAAACACTACGTCTACCCAAGAAAGCTACCGAGAAGGACAGGTAGTCAGTACAAGTTGAAAGCACCTAGAACTCTGAATCTAAAAGTCACAGACTGCCCACCGGGCGAACCATGCATGCATATTCTATAGCAGTTGTAGGTCAAAAAGGAAAAAGAAGAGAATAGAGCCACGACCCGGAGGTTGAGACGGACATAGATTTGGCAAAACGCGCGACTTGGAAACAGACTTGGCCGTAGACTCATGGCTCCGCCGAGCTGCGCCTCTGCTGACCAGTTGTAAACCGCCTCCGCTGAGCTGTCGCTACGGCCACTTCCGGGCCACCCTGACCTTGCTCCGCTTTGAGCCGCCGTCCACTGTGGCCGGCCCTGATGGCCTGCCTTCGAGCCGCTGCGATCGCCACCACGACCTTCGAATCACCAAACTGTTACGAGCCGCCGTCTTCATCTTGTGCTCCCCTATGGTCTCTGTCGGTGCCGGCAATTCATCGCCGCTCCACTCCGCTGCTGCTGACGGGCAGGTTTCAAATGATGGACGAGGCAAACATGCATATAATGTTGCACGTTAGGGTATTTGCACCCAGAGCAATGAAGAAGAAAAGCTCTGAAAGATTCGTCGAACAAAACAATCAGGTGATATTTGTCCTGTATATTTTTTGTTAGGTACATATTGATTTCTTTCGACAAAAACTACTCCGCCTTGCTGTATTTTTTACACAGGACAATTATGTTTATACCGCGGGTATGGAGCATGAGCTGGCAACATTCTATACCAGCGTTTGTCTGTGCCATACTGCTTGAGGAACGGACACGCGCACGCCACTGCTCCCGCGGTCTGGTCTACATCAACACGTTGGTGCCGTACCCACTCTCATAAGCCGCCTCCGTTGTTGGGTTTACATCAATAGGTGGCCGACTCATCTGTCCGCGCCTGCGATTGATTCACCCGTCTGCACCGGCTTACAATGTCGTGGCCGACTGATCTGTCTGCTCCCGTGGCCGACTCGCCCGTGATGGACTTCAGCGTCACCGTGGTGATCATCAAATCCACCGTGGATAATTTCTGGCCAACATGTTAGGTGAAATCCATCTAAATTTATTTTTGACACATATTGTTTTTGTCAAAGAACAATTACTCTGGTTTGCGATGTTTTCGATGCAGGACAATTGTTCACTACATCAACACGACGTGGCTGACTTGCCTGTCCGCGCGGCTTACCGTGCCTGCGATTGACTTGCCCATTCGCGCCGGCTTACAATGCTGCAACCGACTCATCTGTCTGTACCTCCTCTGATGCTACGGTCGTTTTTACCGTCCGTCTCTCGCGGCCTGGTCTACATCAATACACCGGGTCGCGCATGTCTGCATGCACTACAAAAAAAAGACACATCCGTGACATTTTGGGCAGAACAATTTTTTTCTGTCATACATATGACACTTGTATGACGATAATTGTGACAAAACTCGGTATCATCATGACAGAAAATGGGCTTTTCGTCCTGGGCGGGCCGGAGACGCAGCTGCGTGACATTCTTTGGGCCGTCCATGACAGAAAAAACCGTGGTAGAAGCGAGGGGGAGGAAAATTTCGGGGAGTTGCCAGTTACGACGGGAGGTCGGGGGCCGAGCGATGCGTGTTTCTCTCGTACACGTACGCGCGTGTGTGCGAGGCATTGGCTCTAACTGAACCCGAGCGAGGCGTGGTCTCTAACTGAACCCGAGCGATTTCACTGCAGGCTATGCATTACTGAACCCGAGCGATCGATCGATGGCTGTTAACTGAACCCGATCAAGCGATTCCTTCGCTACTGCTGCTAACTGAAGCCGATCGATTGGATGAACAGTGAGCATTGCGGGGGGGGGGGGTTGGATGAACGGTGAGCGGTGGCATTGCCTCTGGATGAACAGGACCCCGTGGTGTGGAGGGCTGGATGAACAATAGATGGTGGAGGGGTGCCCGTGGAGGGGTGGTTGAACAGGACCTCGTGGTGTGGATGGCTGGATGAACAGTAGACGGCGGAGGGGTGATTGAACAGTAGCCGGTGGAGTAGCGCGCGGTGGAGGCTGGATGAACGGGAGCCCATGGAGGCTGGAGGAGGTCGACGGTAGCCCGTGGAGGCTGGAGGAGGTCGACGGTGGGGATGAATAGTATCCCGTAGAGTCCCGTTTTGCGGTACGCCACACCCCTCCCGATGAACAGGACCCCCGTTTTGATCGTAGCGCTCCAACACAAGTCCGTTTGGTCCATTTTGCGGTACGCCACACCCCTCCCGATCAACAGGACCCCCGTTTTGACTGTAGCGTTCCAACACAAGTCTGTTTCATCCGTTTTGCGGTACGCCACACCCCTCTCGATCAACAGGACCCCCGTTTCGACCATAGGAGGTCCGTTTGCTCTGTTTTGCGGTACGCCACACCCCTCCCGATCAACAGGACCCCGTTCCGAATGTAGGAGGTCCGTTTCCTCTGTTTTGCGGTACGCCAGGCCTCGTTTCCATCGCCTGTTCCGTCCAAGCCCTCCCGATGAACACGACCACGCATTCCGTTCTGACCCAGTTGGTTGGCTCCCACGCGTTCTGTTGCCTCCCGATGAACATGACGCATTTCGTTGCCTCCCCATGAACATGACGCATTCTGTTGCCTCCCCATGAACACGAGACAATGCTGTTTCTCCGTTCCGACCCAGCCATGTACACGAGCCCTCGCCGTACGTATGCGTGAGTAGGCGTTCGATACCCCGCCCGGATGTACACATATGTGGTCATATTTTATTTCTTGCACCCTGGCCGATGTACGTACGTGTACATGCTACGTGTGCACCTCTACTACGACATGTGCGCGCCTCTACATCCACCAGTATATATGTACGTACACATTCGCGACTAGAATGACAACGCTATGTACACTTCGACCAGGTGGGTCCCGGCTGTCATGCAGTTCCTTGCGTGTGAAGATGTAGCTGGTGGGTCCCAACAGTCAGGGGGGCGAATCGTTTTTTTGCCCGGACGCACTTCCTTGTGTGCGAAGATGTAGCCGGTGGGTCCCATCAGTCAGGGGGGCGAATCATTTTTTTTGCCCGGACGCACTTCCTTGCGTGCGAAGGTAAAGCTGGTGGGTCCCAGCAGTCAGGGGGGCGAATCGTTTTTTTTGCCCGGACGCACTTCCTTGCGTGCGAAGATGAAGCTGGTGGGTCCCAGTAGTTAGGGGGAAATGTTTTTTCCATGAAATATAGTGGCCCGTCCGGTGGGTCCCAGCTGTCAGGTGGAGGAATCATTATTTTCTACGTAATTAGGAGGCACTTCCTTGCTGCGGCCATGGACCCAGCTGTCAGCCTCTCCACGTACAATCCATGTCCGATGGAAGTCGTTCCTTGACCACGTTGACCAGGCCGCGCCGAGAGCACCATGGCGGTGGACGACGGCGAGGCCTAGGAAGGGGACGATGCGGAGCCGGGGAAGACGCGGCAGCGGAAGCCCGTGCGGAGAGGAGTACGAGGGTTCACTAGTTCGGCTGCGATGTGAGGTTGCCGTCGCTGCAAGGCCTGGCCAGCAGTGGGAATAGTAGGGGGCGGTGAGGCCTCTGCGACAGCACAGCCGACCACGGGAGGCAGGAGCATGCAGCATGACCGGCGCTGCTTTGGGCGGCTGGAGCAAGAAGACCAGAGGTTGAAGAAGCACTATGGCCGTTGGATGGACATCGTACGGTCACTGGAGCTAGAATCGTTCATATTGACTAAGTTGACAAAGCCCTCCGTCCCCGTCAACTTAGTTGGCCCACAAGTCATCCTCCCACTATGGCGGGTCCCAGCTAGCAGGGGCGTATTCATTTTTTTGTGCGTAGTAAGGAGGCACTTCCTTGCGTGCGAAGATATAGCTGGTGGGTCCGACATGTCAGCGGGGGGAACGTTTTTTTTCGCGAAATACAGAGGCCCTTCCGGTGGGTCCCAGCTGTCAGGTGGAGGAATCATTATTTTGCGCGTACAGTCCACGGCCGATGGATGTCGTTCGTTGACCACGTTGACCAGGCCGCGCCGAGAGCACCATGGCGGTGGACGACGGCGAGGCCTAGGAAGGGAACGACACGGAGCCGGGGAAGACTCGGCAATGGTTGCCCACGCGGTGGGGAGTACGAGGGTTTACTGGTCCGGCTGCCGTCGCCGGAAAATAACAGGAGGTGTGGGTGAGTAGAGGAATGGCCTGGCCAGCAATGAAGTAGGGTGGGGTGGTGCGGCCTGTGCGGCAGCACAGCCGGCCACGGGAGGCGGGAGCAGGCAGTCCCACCGGAGCTGGTTTGGGCGGCTGGAGCAAGAAGATCAGATATTGAAGAAGCAGCACGGCCGTTGGATTAACATCCAACGGTCACTGCTGCTAGAATCGTTTGTGGACTAAGTTGACAAAGCCAAAGTACACGTCAACCTAGTAGACCCACAAGTCAGCCTCCAAATCTGTCCCAAACAGCATACAACCCAAAATTTCTAGCCAGATTCAAATTAATTTTAAATCTAAATATACCTTAATTTAAATTCAATGAAATTTTACCCGCACAAAAACAATGAAATTTAAAATATCAAAATCCGAAAGAAAACAGTATTTTGGAACTAATTGCCTGTTTGCTGTATTTTTTTCATTTTACAGCCCATTTATTATTACTTATAGCCCATTTCTTATTACTTATAGCCCATTTCTTATTACTTATAGCCCATTTTCTGGGCAAAATGCATCCCTCCTCGTCTTGAAAGATTTCCGGCCCAGCAGGGCGTAGAAAAGCAAGTAGGCCTATGTTGGTTATTCTGCAAAAAAACAAAATAGCTGGCTAGCCATTTTTCAGAAAGGAAAAAAACAAACTGGGCTGGTCATGTGCTAAACATATGAAATAAAAGCCTGGGTTAGACGGGCCACGGGTCCCGCACAACCCAGTTGATACCCTTATCCGTCCCGAAAAACCAAAATTACTGTGCGCGCTGCTGGTCCCTACTGTCATCCTCACCATGTACAGTCATCTCCTTATTCCTCTCGGTTGTTGACCATGTTGACAACACCGGAGGGCGGCGCCGCGGCGAGCGAACCAAGGCGGAGGACGATGGTGAGGCCTCGGACGGGAACGAACAGGAGCCGGGGAAGATCACAGCCAGCCGTGGGAGGCGGGAGCAGGCGGTCCCGCCGGCGCTGGTTTGGCTTTGGCGGCTCGAGGAAGAAGAGACTGAAGAAACGCGACAGACGTTGAATGTCAATCCAACGGTCAAGGTTGGCACAATCGTTTTTTGACTAAGCGGACACCAAGTAGCATACTTTTTTATATATAGGAAGAAAACTGCGAGGAAAATGCGTTCGTCTGCCGTCCTCCTCACAGGGAACGTTCGCCACATAAGTGACTAGCACCCTTGGTTTTCAACCGAGAGGTCTTGGGTTCGAGTCCGAGGAACTCTCAATTTTGTCCTCCTTCCTTCCTCGCAAAAAAAGGGAAAGAAAATCAAAGACTTGGGAAGGCGTACAGAACAAGCTAGTGTACCAGTAAAGAGACGTTGCCGAGTTTTAGAAAAAAGAAAGACGTGCTCCTGTAGCTGGTTCGAATCCAAACCTAGACTATGACTATATATGGTGCTATGCTACTCTGCAAGTAATGAAACTGACATATCCAACGTTCGCTTCTCCTCTTCTCTACTTACTCTGCCTAGCATCAGAAGCTCTGGCCGCAGCAACCATGTCCGCTGGCTGCTCGTCCACCTGCTCTTCAGCAGGCAACAACCAGATATGCGCCAAGTCGCCACCCGTACCATCGCCTGTGGGTCTCATCACACCCCCGCCGGCACGCGCACCGCAGCCGATTGCTCATCGCAACCCGCTGCCGTTGGTGTGGTGCCACTGCTGCAAATCACGCAGAGTCATCCGTCGCGTCTCAACCACAATCCGCAACCCTGGCCGAGTCTTCTACAAATGCCCGAATCATGGGGTAATAATATGTTTAAGTGTTGTTCTGCTGCTTTCAGTTGCTGATTTTTTAATAGTTTGGTTGATGATCTTCCAATTTGATTCGTGCAGAAAAGGGAAGATTCGTGTGATTTGTATTTCTGGGAAGTTGCTGATGTGGGGGAATGCAACTACGCTGATTATTTGGTTAGCCGAGGAATCCCAATACCAGCAGGTTGGGGTGTTGGACAAGTAACTGAAGGAACGACAGAAGAGGAAGATGCAGAGCAGAAGGTTAAAGATGCAGTTCCTCTGATCATGGCCAAGCAACAGCTGCTGAACGGCCTTGACAGCAATGAGGAGATGAAAGAGCTTGTGAAGATAATGGGCAAAATCGATGTGCTCTGTAGGATGATTGTCTCTTTATTTGCAGTGTATGTAGCACTCGTGATGTATTCAGTGGCTACGACATGAGCACTTTGCTGAAACTAGTAATGAATGAAACCTGTGTAGCAGGCTGGGCGTAGTGTTGTGAACATCTAATGATTTCTATTAACGGAAATCAGGGGGTATCCCCTTTTGCTCATATAAATAAATAAATAGCAGAGGCCCTGTCGGGTCAGCTTTGTTCTCATTCGAAGACGTCGAGCAAATTGCAGTCCAACAGCAAACTATGTCATCAAATTCAAGTTTCACAGCCAAATATGAGTACAACTAAACAACAATGTCATCATGTTTTAGTTGTCATACAATCACCAAACACAAATCAGCATACATAACAAGTGATGTTCTCACAGCAAAATACTAAACAACATGTTCATCAGGTTTCAGTTGTCATAGCAAACACAATTTCACATAGTAGATAAAAAACGTCTTCTGACAGGCAAATACGACAAAAGCAATGTAATCATCATCCGCAGCAGCAGCGTCAACATCTTCGCCATGTGTATCAGTCTGAATCGTAATTCCCCACGGTGTCATCTTCTTCTTCGTCCTCAACGTCCTCGAACGTTGGCTTCTTCTTGATCAACTCTTGTATGTCCACAGCACGACAGGCAATCTTTTCGCCGGCGTCATTGACGTGATGGTTCTCAAAGATATTAGGAACATCTGTGTTATCTTGTACATCAGGAGCAGTGTAAGCATCATCTTGTTGTGCAACTTCATTAAACGAATTCCTCTGCTCAAACCTTTGCAATACTCTCCAGTCATCGCTACGTGCAAATGTGTCTTCCAAGAAAAATATCTGTGTTGCTTGATTTGCCAAAATAAAAGGCTCGTTGGTCTGGTACGCCGCCTTGACATTGATGGATTTGAAATAATCATCAGCTCTGGGTTTTGCGATCCTGGAAAACAGGTTATACCAACGACAGCACAACAGAACCACACACCGATGATCCTCGAAACTGGAGATATACTGCAACTGAACAATGTCTGTTATGTTAGCATACATTTCAGTTGTCTCTTTGTCATACGTATCCGTGCTCATGATGGCACTGTTTTGTGTCTTCCTGCCTTCGTCTCGTGCAAGGGTGTTGTAGCGCACATCTCCAACAACGCAAGATTCATAATGTCTTACCCGAGTATCAGGACCCATTGCTAGTGAGTAAAGGGCATCATCAACTGCCTGCCCATCCTCCCGCATCTTCTTAACCTATGGTTAGAAAATAGACAAGCTGATCATCTTATGTACTCAATATATTAAAAAAACTGACAGTGCACTTCAAAAGCTTACATGGTTCTTGAACCATTTCGCAAATCCTGCCATAACCAGTTTGTCAATGTTTCTTGGATTTTGCGGCAGTAACTCCTCTTTGTAGATGCTGCACAACATAGTGATCGCGTCAAACATCTAAATATATAAGAATGTGCTGCAAGTTTAGTAGATTACGATGTATAAGCTGCAGTACTGCACTTACTTGATATAAGGTAGTATCTCAGGACAGTTATTCAACACATACCAAACCATTTTGTCCAAATCTTTAGGTTTGTCCTCTTGTCGACTCTTCCCTGTAACTCGAACAGAATAATCGAAAACATTGAGCCCGGGATTGTCTTCACCCACCTCTTTGCTAAGCTGATCAGCTGTTTCAATGTATTTTGAGCAGAATGTCAACGCTTCTGTAGCAATGTAGGCCTCTGCAATGGAACCCTCGGGTCTAGCTCTGTTCCTAACATAGCCCTTGAAAGTGCCTAGCCGCCTTTCAATAGGGTACATCCAGCCATACTGTACTGGACCTCTAAGTAGTGCCTCATCAGGTAGATGAACAGCCAAATGCACCATCACATCAAAGAAGGCTGGAGGATATATCTTCTCAAGGTCGCATAGGATAGTTGGTATCTTGTCTCTAAGACGCTCCAAAGCATCTATCCTGATATTTCTACTGCAGAGTTCCCTGAAGAATTGTCCCAACTCTGCAACTGCTCTGTATAAGTCAGGGCGGCCCAATCCTCTAAGGATAACAGGTAAAACCCTTTGAAGTAGGACGTGGCAGTCATGAGTTTTCAACCCTTGTACCTTGTTTCCATCTGCACTGACTCTCCTTTCAGGGTTGGAAGCAAATCCATGTGGGAATCTCACACGTGACAGGACCTCGCAGAATTCTTTTCTTTTTACCTTGTCCAAGACGTACACAGCTGGTGCCATATCCCGTGGTTTACCTTCATCTTGCACCTGCAAATCCTTTCTGATACCCAGGTGTGTCAAATCAATCCTAGATTTTAAGGTATCTTTCGTCTTGCCTTCAATATTAAGAAGTGTGCCGATAATGCTGTCACATATATTTTTCTCGATGTGCATCACATCAAGATTATGCCGCAGATCCAAATCTTTCCAATACTCCAAGTCCCACAAAGTGGACCTGCGGGTAAACAATAATCTCTCTTCTACCCTGCCACGCTTCCTTTTCCCGCTACCATTACCAGGATGGTTTCCTGGTGTAATATGCCTGACCTTCTCTAATTCCACTTGCAACTCATCGGCGGTGAGCCTCTTTGGCGCATCACGGTTTTCATGCTTTGCATTGAACACATGTCTTCGGTATTTTCTAGGATGCGGCTTGTCCTTGGCAAGGAAACGGCGGTGTCCAATGTAACAGATCTTGCTAAGTATTGCGTATGACAGCGGATTCCTGTCACAGCGAACACATGCATTGTAACCATGTGTCGTTCGCCCTGACATAGTGCCCAAAGCCGGATAATCATGGATGCACCAAATTATAACAGCACGCAGAAAGAAATCAGCTGGTGGGCTGCTATATAGGTCTCGAGTGAGAACACCCTTCCATAGCTGTTGAAGTTCCTCCACAAGAGGCTCCATGAACAAATCAAAATCCTTTCCAGGACTTTTTGGACCTGGGATGAGCAAGGCCATCATGTAGTTTGATTCTTTGGTGCAGACATTTGGAGGCATGTTGTAAGGGATAACAAGCACTGGCCACATGCTATATGTGGCGCTCTGGTGGCCAAATGGGTTAAATCCATCTGAAGCTAAGCCAAGTCTAATGTTTCTCGGGTCAGCAGCAAACTCTTTGTGTTTATCATTGAAGCTTTTCCACTCACTACCATGAGATGGATGGCTCATTACATTCTGATCTCTGTACTCCTGGTTCCTAGAATGCCACAGTACATCCTCTCTTGTTTCAGCATCATGAAACAACCTCTGCAATCTTGGTGTAATTGGAAAATGTCTCAGAACATTATGAGGAATCCTCTTCACAGCATCGCCATCTTTCCATCTTGATGATTTGCATTTCGGGCATTCACTTAAGTTGGCATAATCCTTCCGGAACAGAACACAATTATTCTTACAAACATGGATCATATCATATCCAATTCCAACTGCACGAAGGAAATTCTTCATTTTACTGTAGGTGTGTGGCAGCTCAGACGCATCTGGGAAAGATTTGCGGAAAGCAGCCAACATCGCATCGAATGATTTGTTGGTCATCCGCTCAGATGTCTTCACCTGAAGAAAGGTGACCATAGCTGAGAATACTGACAGCTTATTTCCTGGGGTGACAGCAACGTTGCATTGTTCCAACATGCGGGCCCACCGTTTTTCTTCTGCAGGTGAAAGTTCACGGAATGCACGAGCATTTCGTAGCATTGTTTCAATGTTGGTCAAACTCACTGGCTCCGCCACCACCACCTCCTCCTCCTCTTCCACCTGAGCATCAGGCAGATCAAGATGGTGATCTGCTGCTTCCACGTAGTCAATAACATTGACGTTCACAGCTTCACCATGATGAACCCACCTAGTATATGTGACCGACATCCCATACAAGTGTAGATGATTTTGCACAGTTGACTGGGGTCTTGTAACTGAATTCATACAACTGCTACACGGGCAGAGCACATCTGATTTCGGACCACCGTACTCAGCTCTGATAAAGTTCATGAAGTTTTCAACCCCCTCGACATATGCAGCGGAGAATCTTCGAGCAGAAGTTATCCAAGTCCTGTCCATCTGTTAGACATACAAATTAGTTCTTCTACTAGATATTACAGGAAAAACATATATGCTTTTTTATGAAGTCCAGAAAAAAATACCTAGGTCGATGTCTAAAGCTATGGCAAGATATTTGGACGAGCAGATCTAAGTAACGAAATATATGTAAAGCTAATTCAGCAAACAGATTTGAGTGCTAAATTATGGCAGGCTGTTTCAGCAGTCAATGAGGCCGAGCACACAGCCATCGAACTATCGAAGGCCATCGCAGCAACAAAGATCGAGTATAAAACGGTGTAGAGCTATTTCACCTAACAGATTGGCTACTAGACCATGGCAATCTACGTCACAATAAATATATGGCAGGATATTTTAGCAACTAATCGGCCTTGGCATGCCATCTCAGCTAAGCAGATTGAGTGCAGAACAGGGCAAGGAAGCTTCTTAAGCAGAGCATATTGACAGTAAACTACTTCGGCAAACAGTGAGATTAACAGCGTCTATCAGCTAACATTCAACGCTACACCGACATGAACGGGGCCTCAGTCTAGAATGCGCGTACCGTGGGAGAAGCTGATCGCCGTGCGTCTCCACACGAACGTCGCCAGCGGTGGCGGCGCTGACCGCCGTGCGCCTCCACAAGAACGTAGCCAGAGGTGGCGGCGCGGCTAGAGGACGGCAGTCTACGAGAGCGTACTGTGGGAGCGAGAGGATCGCCGAACCGCGGCGCCGACGTATCGGCGCGGCGGGGAGGGCGGCTTTGGCGGAGCGAATGGAGTGGAGGGGGACAGGGGGAGGGGGTTTGGGGAATATTATTGGCTAGTTGGCCGAAGGGCGGTTGAATCGGATTTGGGGGGAATTTTTGGGTGTGGGGGGGGGAGGATTTTCGCGCGGTGGGCAGGGGGAGTTTGGCGCATGGTCGGTTTCTCCAAGTGCAGTCCCACGTGTCAGTGAAGAGGCAAGCCGAAGCGCGTTCCGTTTGCGTGAGCCGTGTGCAGGACCGAACGTGTGTGGGGTGCAATGCGACCGCGACAGGAGTGCTGTGAGTGTACCGCCTTTTTTCCTTTTAAACTAGGTGCTTCGCCCCCTCAAAAAAATTTGTTGCTTCGCGCGATCCATCGATACTACTACTAGTAATCCGGTAATCCCGACTAAAACGGCGCGGCCGGGTCTTTTCCCGCGCGATATGCTGGGAGGTTGGCTTAGTTGGGTTTTTTAGGACGAGTAATGCTACACCTACGTAATCCCAGTTACGTAATTAACGTAATGTGAAACGTGTGAGCTGTTGATTGTAGATTGGGGGGAGGGAGGGGCCCACCACCATGAAAATCAGGGGAGGAGAGAGAGAGGCAATTTACGTTAACCCTTTCGTAGGTTCCCGTAGATGTAGAAAGATGTGAAATGCGTGAATGTGTAGTGGACGTACTATTGGAGTGCCTAAGATAATTTGTGTATGTATAGACCCTATGTGTTTATTTTACTTCGCATGTTAGATTTGTCTCGGTTCAATAAAAAGCAGAGTTGGTGATGATGGTGTGCCTGTCATCCTGCAATATAGGCCGTCCGATCTATATCTAACGGATAGGAAGGAAACTATGACAATTTACCCGCACTCCTCTCCACATTTGCAGATAAGGCTTTCCCTCGTTCATCCTTTTCTCCCACAAGATCTTGATCTTCCGTGCAACGCACGGGCATCTTGCTAGTACTCCTACAATATGTATATTATTGTGAAAGTTCATATACACCGGCCGAGATTAATGCAAACACGGCAGATTTTCATTACATTTCGAACTTTTATAGGACAGAAAAATAAAAGAAACCCGACCCTAAACCTATTCTACGGCGGCGACCGACGTCCTCCATCTGCGATCTCTATGTACGGGGGCGGGGTTCAAGACCCGTGAAGTGAAGGTGCGGTCTCGACGAGGAAGAGTAGAACACGGGATACGGACCGGCCAGTTGGCACACCATGCCCTGCCGCCTCCCATGCCCTACTCATCCTCGGAGGAGTCCCCGACCTCGGCGGTGCCGGACGTTGGACGGCGGCAAGTAGGACGCGTGGCTGACGGTGCTCCCGTCGTCGGCCGCCAGCGTGGCCACCGCTTGTGTGGTCGCGTCCGCGTCCGGCTACGCCGCTATTGCGTCACGAGAGGCGACTTGTGTGAGGGCGGCGACCTCGAGCTTCATCCCCGAAGACAAACTCTCCCGCAGAGCGTTCGCACTTGCGGTCATGGTGGATGTGGTGCCAGGTAGGAGGACGATGCGCTATGGTGTGGAGGTTAGCTGGGCGTTGCCGCTTTAAGTAGCGCATTCCGGTGAGGCCAAGCGTCCGGGTGCGTCATTAAGTCGCCGGAGTTGGTTCCTCGGGCACCGAGCCTCTTAACGACGACATACGAACGGACGGCATGAATGCGGGCAGCTGGCGCCGGCTGGGAACGCACCGCGTGACGGCGCGAGGGACGAGGGTTTTGGTGTGCCAGGGTAGTCAGCTGCGGTCGTGGCAACGTTGGAGATGCCCTTTGCTCACATGCGATCCCCGCATGTCATTGAAAAAGCAAGACGATCCGGCACGGTCTCAGGTCCAGAGGATGCAGTTGGCCGCGCTACACCACTCCGCGGACGCGTCGCGGCGCCCCGTGCATCCTCGACGAGCCGGGTGTTGGGGTGTGTTTGGATTGTGGCCAAAGTGCACCTTACCAAAATTTTGGTCATGACCCAAAGATTGGTCTTTGTTTGGATGGTTGCCATTTTTTTGGCATGCCAATGAACTCTAGCCAACTCTAGTTCATTTTTCTTGCCAATGTCGGCCAAATTATGGGCAACCAATACCTCAACCAAAATTTTGGTCATGACCCAAAGATTGGTCTTTGTTTGGATGGTTGCCATTTCTTTGGCATGCCAATGAACTCTAGCCAACTCTAGTTCATTTTTCTTGCCAATGTCGGCCAAATCATGGGCAACCAATACCTCAACCAAAATTTTGGCTACCCAATGCTTTGATGGGGCAACCTTGGGCACAAACCAAACGCCACCCTCGGCACACTGAAACCGACCGTGTCTAGCGACGATATGAGCGTGTCACTCACCACGGTCACCGTGTCCAGAGGCGGTGCTGGAGCTGCGCCCCATTGTTGGCCCCAACGACCCACATGAACGGTTGTCGGTGGCGAGGAGGTCGTGGGCCAGCTCCTCCATTGGACTAGTCTGCGCTACATCGTCCCGACGGGTGTGCCCCACATGTCGGTTTCCCTGTTTTCCCGGCCATATTCGAGCATCAGTGCTCCGCGTTGCGCATTAGGACTTTCACTATGTAGGCCAAGCGAGACAACTTGTTGTTTATTTGAGCCGTTCAAGTATAATCATGTGGCGTTTGCTTATTTCTCATTCCTCTCCAACCCTCTTCTCCATCGATCATGTCGCCCTCCAGTCGAGTCCATCCTCCCGCATGCCTCATTTGAACATTCCGCCGAGTATCATTCGCATGTACCCACCCTACTCCTCTTTCAATAGATCTCTGGACCCCACGATGAAATCGAGAGGGAACGAGTGGGGGCACGTGATACCTAAGGCGGATACAAAATTTTGAACCGGTGATCATAGCATCCGCAAATCATATATAAAGGGTATTCAATGTTCGTTTCGTTTTTGAACGTAAAATATACTCCCTCCTATCCTTTCTAGTTTACATATAAGTTTTATGTGTAGTAAAAGTATCTCTACTTTGATAAAAAAGGTATCAACATTCAACAATGCCCAATCAATATTCTTAGATTCGTACGTACTCCTAGATTTGTACTTGAGATGGTTTCCAATTTGACTATTGACAAGATTAATAGTACATGAGATGTATAATGTGAAAATTATATCATTGTGTAAGTGCATCTAGTGCCCCTTAGTGATTTTGGTGTATTGAAGACTTATAGGTTAAGGGACTAATGCGTTTGTGAGTGTACACAGGTCTATAAGTCTATGAGGAGTTTGATATTTACAGAGAAAGTCGACCCCTAAAAATGAAGTTCTTCAACTGAAGGCTTTGATATTCTGAAGACTTTCTGAAGACTTTGAAAGTGAAGAAATTGGTGTGACCTTGAAGACTTGGTATTCATTTGTGGAACATGAAGTGTGAAGACTATTGTTTTCGTAGTTTCATTTTCTCTTTCTTGAGTCATAGGAAACACCGTACTGTTAAAGGGGGTCGAGGAAATACTAAGGAAAAATTTCCATGTGATGCTCAACTCAAAATCCTACACCTACCAATCCCTTCGAGTGAAGCCTTTGGAAATCTCATACAGTTCAGTCACTTTCTTCAGTGACAGAGACGAAGTTCTTCTGGTCGCTGATGAATTTGTTCTGACTGAGGAGTTAGGAATTCGTCAGTGCGAATTACCTACACACTGAGGAACATGATAGCCCTGAGGAATTTGAGAGTCAAATTTCCGACCGTTGCTGTGCTGCGCGCCAGCTGTCCCAAAATATCTTATCCACCTAACGGTCATATCATTGAGGGGCATTTATGTCTTATCATGTCGGGCTGCTCCCTAGGCTATAAATAGCCGCCCCCTACAACCACTAGCTGGTTGGCTGCTCCGAGAGAACTTGACACTTGTCATTTGAGAGCAACCCATCCTCCGAGGACTTTGAGCGAAAATCATCAAGTGAGGAAAACCCAAAACCAAACCCCTACAAACCCAAAGTGATTGAGCATCACTGAAGAAATTGATCCTGCATGGATCCGACGCTTGTTACCTTTGAAGACTGTGCTTCTTCCAGACGGTTAGGCATCAAGGTCTAGAGCATCCAAGAGGAATTGTGGATCGCCGAGTGACCAAGTCTGTGAAGGTTTGGAAGTCGCCTGAAGACTTACCACGAGTGATTGGACGAGGTCTGTGTGACCTTAGTTCAAGGAGAATACGGTGAGGACTGGGTGTCCTGAGCTGCGTGCTCAGCGACTGGGTGTCCGGGACTGTGTGTCCTCGAGTTTAAATACTCAGCCGCTCCAACCAGACGTACAACTGAGACAGCAGTTGGAACTGGTCTACCAAATCATTGTCTTCACCAACCTAACTGGTTCTATTTCCTCAACCCTTTCATTTCCTCATTACTGTGTTGAGTGTTTGTTCATATCTGTGTTTGAAGACTTTGACTGAAGACTTTCTCAATTTCCTCAGTTCAATTTCTTCAGTCTGTTTGTCTTCATCTTGTGTTATCCTGTGATTACGCTTTCTGTACTCTGTGCTAGTCTTCATTTCATCATGATGACCATGCTTGTATTCTGTTATGCTTACTTCTGAGTACTTATTCCGCTGCTAATAGTTCTTCGCTAAGGAATTTCCTCACCGGCAAATTCCTCAGTGAAGAATTCATAAAAATCGCCTATTCACCCCCCCTCTAGTCGACATAACGCACTTTCAATTGGTATCAGAGCAAGGTACTCCCTTGTTCTGTGTGATTTTGGTTTAACCGCCTGGAGTTTTAGTTATGTCGACCGCAGGTATGAAGAAAGTGACATGCCCTATCTTTGACGGTCATGATTATCCCAAGTGGAAGGCCATGATGAGGAAGCGCCTCATGGCAATGAACAGCGAGCTGTGGACCGTCACTGAGATTGGTCTTACTGATCTATGCAAGATGGCGACGCTGATGATATTCGCAAATACACTCGACTTGACTCATGGCGAAGGATATCATCTGTTCCTGCCTATCCAGAGATCAATTCAGGCACATTATGCATCTTTGCAATGCAAAGCTTATCTGGGACCGAATCTCCGACGTCTATGAAGGTCATCGAACCCGTCATGATCCTTGGTTTGAGGACTTCAAGGAATCTCTCAAAACAATGACTTTCGAACCAGAATCATCATCTTCTGCATCATGTCTCATGGCAAAGGGTGTCGAGGTAACCGAATGTTCCTCATCTGAATTTAGTGACTGTGAATCTGATGATGAATCTGATGATGATATTGAACCTAGCTATACCAAACTTGTTTGCATTGCCACCAAACAACAACATGCCTTGGAAAAGGTTCAAAACATGCTAGACAAAGTGATGATATGTTGGGTGAAGAAATGGATCGCACTAAAGCCCTGACTGAAAATCTTCAGAGACTTCAGTCTAGGTTTGATAACCTTCAAAGTCATCATAACACTCTCTTATCTGATCATGAGAAACTTTCTTATGAATTTCTTCAAAGAAAGCAAGATCTTGAGAAGCTAAGAGTGAGTTATGAAGATCTTCAGAAGGAGCGCGATTCATTACTAGCTCAACAAATCAGCGCTTCTCAGGAAGAATTTGTTCCTCCATGCTTAAAGTGCATTGAACGTGAATCTGCTAATTCTTCACCTGAATGTTCAAATGCTTCAACTGTTACAAATTCTTCACCTGCCTCTGCTATCACTAATTCCTCATCTGAGGACATTGCTAGTATCACTGACGATGCAGGGCTGAAGGAATTGTACATGACAGGCATGTACAAAAGCCTCAAAGGGCATCAGATTCTTTGTGATGTGCTCAAAAAGCAGATCCTCAACAGAAACCCTAGGAAAGAGGGTATTGCCTTTGAGAGGAAACTTAATGCTGATGGAACATATTGGAAGCCTGAGCAGTACCCCAAAACCTCATGGGTTGCTGCAAAGGGACCTCCAGTTGATCCATCCAAGTTATCTGGCTTTACATGTGAATCTCCTCATTCTTATGATGAGTCATTTGACTCCAACTATAAACTATTCAAAAATCAGAATGGTGAAGTATTTGCTAGATATGTTGGGACTAACTGCAGGAACGGTTCCCCTATGAAGAAAATCTGGGTTCCCAAAAGTTATGTTGAAAGTCTTCAGGTGAATGTCCTCATGACACCACCTATGAAGAATAGGAACCCAGAACAAACTCTTCATATGGACCTAATTCTTCATATGGATCCAAGTCCTCATATGGACCAAATTCCTCACGTGGATCAAATTCCTCAAATGGATCAAAGTCCTCATATGATTATCATCATGCTCACAACTCTGTTTCACAGGGTAGAGCTAAGGGCTATGAATATGCACATTATTCTTCAAATCATTATGTTCATAAGTCCTCGAAGAATTTCTCTGCTTATTCATATGCTTACCCTAACCCCTCTTATGTGAAACGAAATGGTTTGGCTTCTATGCCACCATTCTCGTATGGTGCTCGCAGAGTGATGAACTCTTTGCCACCCCTTCAGATGTGGGTGGTGAAGAAAAAGAACTAATCTCTTCTGCAGGGTCAGGTCTCCAGACGTGCCTTAACGTCTGAAGAATTTGCTGGGGACCTGACAAAATTGCCTGAAAGGACGCAGGCGAATCATGATGAAATGAAACTTCATTCACACGTCCTCATACTGCTATATCTGTTTACTGCTTGATGAAATTCATCTGATGAACTTGATATCATATTCTTCATTGATGAAGCATATGAGATTGTAAGTTACACTAATTCATCTGCAGGATGATCAACCCAAAACCACTGAATGGGTCCTCGATAGTGGATGTACAAATCACATGACTGGTGACAAGAATCTTTTGATGGATGCTCCCTTATCACCGTCACATCTGAAGCACATCATCTTTGCTGACAAAGGCAAAAGTCAGGTATTGGGTCTTGGTAAGGTTGCGATCTCTAAGGATAAACACATGGACAAAGTCATGCTTGTTGAGTCCTTAGGATACAACCTCATGTCAGTCTCAATGCTTTGTGATCTTGATATGGTTGTTGTCTTTGGCAAGTATCGCTGTGTTGTGATTATGGAAGCTGACAATTCCAAAGTCTTCGAAGGCTTTAGGAGAGGAGATTTGTATATTGTTGATTTCTCTACAGGACCACAACCAGCCGTGTGTCTACTTGCAAAAGCTTCAGAAGGCTGGCTATGGCATCGACGACTTGGTCACGCAGGCATGAGGAATTTGCACACGCTTGCGAAGAAGAAGCATGTCATTGGCATTGAGAATGTCAAATTCCTCAAGGATCACTTATGCGGAGCCTGTGAAGCTGGAAAAATGACCAAGGCCAAGCATCCAGCGAAGACTATCATGACCACTACTCGTCCATTCGAATTGCTTCACATGGACCTCTTCGGACCTAATCATTACTCAGCAGTCACTAATGATGCATCTCTATATGGTTTTGTCATTGTTGATGATTACTCTCGATATACATGGGTACACATTGTTACTTACAAACATGAAGTGCAGGAAGTCTTCAAACGTTTTTCCTCGAGGGCTTCAACCAACTTTGGTGTGAAGATCAAGCACATCAGAAGTGACAATGGAACTGAGTTCAAGAATTCCGGTCTTGATGACTATCTTGATGAACTTGGTATTACTCATGAGTTATCTGCTCCCTATACTCCTCAGCAAAATGGCGTCGTGGAGCGCAAGAACAGAACTCTTGTTGAGATGGCTCGCACTATGCTTGATGAATACAAAACGCCTCATCGTTTTTGGATTGATGCAATTGATACTGCGTGCCACATCATCAACAGAGTATATCTTCACAAATTCTTCAAGAAGACAGCCTATGAACTCCTCACTGACAAGAAACCCAATGTGAGTTATTTCAAAGTCTTCGGTGCTAAATGTTGGATTAGAGATCCTCACCACAATTCTAAATTTGCACCGAAAGCACATGAAGGTTTTATGCTTGGTTACGGAAAGGACTCGCACACCTACAGAGTCTTCAACATTGTTCTTCACAAGATTGTTGACACTGTAGATGTGCGGTTCGATGAAACTAATGGCTCGCAAAGAGAGCACCTACCTTCTGTGTTAGATGAACCAGCACCTGAGGATTCTAGCAAGTTCAAGGCAACTGAGGATGTCATTCCTACTGAAGAATTTGCTGAAGAATTCATTCCAGTTCATGAAGAACATCGAGCTGATGCACCTGAAGAAAATGCTGAGGAAAATGGTGCTGAAGAAAATGCTGATCAAACTCCTCAGCGACAACCAGCTCATCCTCGCGTTGCAAAAGAAGTGCAAGTGGAGAAGATCATCGATGACATTAGAGCACCAGGTCCTCTCACACGCTCAAAAGCTTCACATTTATCTAACTTTTGTGGGCACTATGCTTTTGTCTCTATCACAGAGCCCACTAAGGTAGATGAAGCATTTTTGGAGCCGGAGTGGATTCAGGCTATGCAAGAAGAATTACATCAGTTCGAGCTCAACAATGTCTGGGAACTGGTCAAACGTCCAGATCCTCGCAAGCATAATATCATTGGCACAAAGTGGATCTACCGCAACAAGCAAGATGAAAATGGCCTTGTGGTGAGGAATAAGGCACGACTGGTAGCTCAAGGCTACACACAGGTTGAAGGAATTGATTTCGATGAAACTTTTGCACCTGTTGCTAGACTTGAGGCTATTCGCATATTACTTGCTTATGCTAACCATCATGATATCATCTTATATCAAATGGATGTGAAAAGTGCATTCCTCAATGGTAAGCTTGAGGAAGAAGTATATGTTGCTCAACCCCCAGGTTTTGAAGATCCAAAGAATCCTGACAAAGTCTTCAGACTTAATAAGGCCCTCTATGGCCTCAAGCAAGCCCCTCGGGCGTGGTATGATACATTGAAGGAATTCTTCGTGAAGAATGGCTTCACACCCGGTTCACTCGACCCTACTCTCTTTACTAAATCTTATGATGGTGAACTGTTTGTGTGCCAAATATATGTTGATGATATTATCTTTGGCTGTACTGACCAACGTTATAGTGATGAATTTGCCTATATGATGAGTGAAGAATATCAAATGTCTATGATGGGAGAGTTGAAATTCTTCTTAGGTCTTCAAATTCGTCAACAGCGCAATGGCATATTCATATCTCAGGAGAAATACCTCAAAGATGTACTGAGGAAATTCGGCATGCAAGATTGCAAAGGCGTCAAAATTCCTATGCCCACAAATGGCCATCTATGCACTGATGAAAATGGTATTGACTTCGATCACAAGGTATACCGCTCCATGATTGGTTCTTTATTGTACTTATGTGCATCTAGGCCAGATATAATGCTTAGTGTTTGCATGTGTGCCCGATTTCAAGCTGCACCGAAGGAATCACACCATAAGGCTGTGAAGCATATTCTTCGATATCTAGCTCACACACCAACACTAGGATTATGGTACCCCAAGGGCTCTGCTTTTGATCTCATTGGATATTCTGACTCTGACTATGCTGGTGATCGTGTGGACCGCAAGTCAACTTCTGGCACTTGTCATTTCCTCGGACGATCTTTGGTCTGTTGGTCCTCGAAGAAACAGAACTGCGTATCACTGTCCACTGCGGAAGCTGAATACATTGCTGCTGGCTCTTGCTGTGCTCAACTGCTTTGGATGAAGCAAACACTCAAGGACTATGGCGTCAACGTGAAGAATGTGCCTCTCCTCTGCGACAATGAGAGTGCCATCAAGATTGCTCACAACCCAGTTCAGCACTCGAAGACAAAGCACATTCAGATTCGTCATCATTTTCTTCGTGATCATGTGTTGAAGGGCGACATCTCCATCGAGCACGTGAAGACTGAAGAACAGCTAGCTGATATCTTCACTAAGCCCTTGGATGAGAAGAGATTTAGCAAGTTGCGGTGTGAGCTAAATATCTTAGAATCTTCGAATGTTCTTTGAAAAGGACACACATCCTAACACTTATGCAAAATTGATGACTTAGATGTGCAACACATGAAGAAACGTTTTTCTTCAATCAATGAAGAATAACACTCTAAGTGTGAAGAAATTAATGAAGAATTTGATTCTCAGAACCCTACGACAATTGTACGCGGTGTCTGAAATCATCATTCTTATACGGTGGGTCACGCCACCACAAAAAGTTGAAAATCTTCAATTTGAGTTTTTCCTCAGTTTTGAAATTCTTCAGTTTTTCAAATTCTTCAACTTTTCAAAATCTTCACTGTTTCCTTCGTTTTTCTTCATTGGCTATATATATATATATATATATATATATGAGTTTATGTCCTCTACAGCATTCACTTATAGCTATTTCTTCAAGTTGCTTTTTCTGCTAAGTGAATGTGATCGGACCCTTCCCCCTCTATGCTATACTCAACTCAATCTATTCACAAATTCTTCATATGCGTTCTATTTGAAACTCGTTCAAAATCTTCACTGTGTCCTTGTCAGCTGAAGAAATTGCGAACGAAACTTTAAAACAAATCTTATCCAAATTTTCGGTTTTGCCGCTCAAACCGTTCCGCATCCCACGATGCATTATTCTATTCACCCACGATCGTACACGATCTCCACTACACAGTACGTGGGTGACACATGTCGTGAGAAGGAGAAAGGGCAGGGGCACGTTCACCCCAAATCTTCGGGCGAACAGTTTTTCACCGTGTCTATAAATACCCCTCTCCCCTTCCTCACTTCATTTACTCCGCTCGATCGCTACTCTCTCACTCGAGCTCCTCAAACCCTAGCGCCGCCGCTACTCCATCGTCGCCGGTGAGGAAGAGCTTCGCTGCCTCGACCTCGTCGCCGTCGTACTCACGCCGACCGCGGAAATCTTCACTCCGCCGCCGCCGTAGCTGTCTTCCTCTGCCAAGTTAGGGCGTGGGAGATCTAACCTGACGAACTTCACATCTGTTCTTCTCAGTTCGTCGTGTTCTTCACTTCGGGTAATTAAAAGTTACTTTTATTACTCACTTTGATTCTCAAACTTTCCTGAAAATCTTCAAAGGTGTTTATTCTTCAAATCTTCACACATATGAACACCACACATCATATGATCTTGAACTGTTTCTCTAAGCAATCATTTTCTTCAAGATTCCCTAATTGTGTGGATCTTCGATCTGTACAACTCTGGAACCTAAGACAAGAACGCTTAGTGAAATTCCTCAAGGTTCATCTGGTCAAATTCCTCAAAACTTGTTCTTTTCGAAAAACCTTCTCAGAACGCATATGACCTCTCCGAATTCCTCGCACCTGTACTCTGTTCACAGGTACTCATGTCTGCTGCTGAATCACTAGGTTCTCATCAACTTAACTCATTTGCAGCGTTCCTCGAAGAAAAACTGCATACTTCTTCAGAGAACTCGATTGTTCAAATTCCTCAACTGAAGAATATGGCAGACGGTAAGAAGCCGCAGAAAGGAGGAAAGAAACCTGAGG
The DNA here is from genome assembly GCF_018294505.1 of Triticum aestivum. Classification (NCBI taxonomy): domain Eukaryota; kingdom Viridiplantae; phylum Streptophyta; class Magnoliopsida; order Poales; family Poaceae; genus Triticum; species Triticum aestivum. The sequence continues at coordinate 566,385,684 of NC_057801.1, forward strand.
TTATGACTGCGTTTGAAATCCCTGAGGAAATTTATGCTGACTATTGCACACCTGATGAAGCAAAATTTGGCAAAGAAAACAAAAATCAGCGCAAGGTGCGCATTCAGAGGATTGAACGGAGATGGGCAAGGGAATGGAGGGAATACAGATATGTGACTCCAAAGTACATGAGGAAATTCGCCCTCAATCCTCCATGCCCAAGAGCTCCATTGGCACCTGGCCAAGTAGCTGACCCCACAAGCATCAAACGTGGTGAGGACTTTCCTGAAGAATGGGCTAAGCGCCAAGCTAAATTGGCAAGACAAGCCAAGGAGGCAGTGAAGAAATTCAATGAGGATTCTGCCACTGCTACTGCTACTGAGGCCTCGGTCAAACCGAGGAAATCCATGCCAAAGAAGCCTGCTCGTAAGCCAAGTGCTTCACCAACAGTGCCCTCACGGCAAGTTCCTCAGCACTGCCCTCACGCAAATTCCTCACATGCTACTGCTCCATCAAAGTCCTCAGCTCCTGTGCATCTGGCTACATGTCAAAGGACTGCTGGTTTCTCGATTGCCTCTGGTGTTTCAGCAAGTTCCTCAGCTGCACCAATTCCTCATCAGGCCCCACACTGTTGAAGACCAAAGCAACAGCTGGACGAGGTCCTCGGCCAAGTCCAAAGAAGAAACAGGTCGCATTCCATGTGCCTTCTGATGATGAAGCTTCTGATGATGAACTTGCAGAAATCATCAGAGACAGACAGGTGAAGGCCGCTAGAGCCAAAGGCACATCTGTGCCACTGCTGTTGGATCCGAGGAAAATCCTCGATTATATTGATCTCTGGCACAAGGATCCAAACACCCCAATGCCTGATTTTCATCTGACCCCTGGACAAAGTCATATGTTGACCCATTTCATCACTGAAGAGAAATGGAAGTTTGAAAAGGCAAGAGAGATCAAGAAAGCTTAATACAGAAAGGAGAAGCTCCTGAAGAAAAACGTTGTCAGAATGACACCTGAGGAACTTCTCCAGGCTCAGTCTGAAATTCAAGCCCTCAGCAATGACTTTGATGCCTACTATGCTGATTGGCAAGGAGCTAAAGTAAGATTCGTCAATCTGACGAAGAAATTCACAAATGTTGCAGCCCCATCGCAACAAGAAAATCTTCAGGCTGCAGACTCTGCTCAGCCTGCTGAAGAACATGCCAGCACCGCTGATGACTTTCAGCCTGCTGAAGAAAATGCTCGTTCCAGGGCTGATGAACCATTCCAGCCGCTGAAGAAATTGCCAGGGCATCCACTAGTGGTGCGCCTGAAGAAACTGAAGAGATCAGGGCAACTGCATCAGTTGCGCCTGAAGAAAATCAACCAGATTCCTCAGCTCCTCCTGCGCCCACACCAACTCCAATTCTTCCATCTTCTTCTGATGTCAAGAAGACCAAGGCTGCAGAGCGAGCTGCAGTGAAGAAAAGGAAGGCATCAGCTGCGTCAAACTCTTCGGCTGCGAAGAAAATGAAGCCAATGACCAGCTCACTCGAAAATCCAATTGATGCTGTTGCGATTTCCTCCATGCCATGAAAGGACCTTGTTCCTTTTGGAGAAGACTATGAGATCCCAAGCGGATCGGATGAAGAAAATCATTCTGCTGCTTCGTCAGAGCAGATTGATGAAGAAATTGAAGTGGAAGCAATCCCTTCAACCCCAATCATTTCCTCGCCTATGCCTCAGTTCACAGCTGAAGAGGCCGGTGTTGAGGAACTTGAAGAAGATGTGGATATTGGAAGCACAACGCCAGTGATGAACGATGACTTTTGGGAAAGTCAGCATCCAAATTCTCCACTCTTCACCCCAATCCAACAGATACCTCAGTCCCCTGCTCCAACTGTTCAAATGGGCTCTGAAGAAACTCATCCCACTTCATCTGTCCATGAAGAAATTCCAGCCACTAGTGCTGATGAACCTGCTGCTGCTGATCCTCAGACTGCACCTGTTGAGGAACAAGAAATTCCTCAGCCTGAAGAACCTGAGCTCGCGATTCCTGAGGTGGTGATGCAACTCACTGACACCCCTCTGCCAAAGCCAAAGAATCCGTTCTCAAGCAAACAGAAGTTCAAGGCTGAAGATTTCTTTGCCGAGCACGTATTCTTCACTGATTATAATCCATATGATTCTGCTCGCATAAGGAAGAGGCGTTTCTGGACTGCCAGCCAAGCCAATTTCTATTCCTCAGTGCTCTTCAACAAAGACAAAGTCTTCGATCATGCACATATTCCTCATGTGGACATGGAGTCTCTGCCCGGCTTTGAGCCAGTCCTCAGTGTTCTTCACGACGCAGGACTTCTGAATTTCTGCATTGATATCTGTGACTGGAATGAAGAACTCATTCTTCAATTCTATGCAACTCTGCACATCACCGGAGACGCTGAAGACGTGAACTCATGGGTATTAGACTGGATGTCTGAAAATACTCACTACAAGGCACCAGCAACTGAATTGCTTCGTGCTCTACCACTCAGTCCTCCACTTGATGGTGCTCGTTGTATCTACAACGAACCAGAACTTTCAAATCACTATATGCAAGTGCTGATGAAGCCTTTGAAGCCAAGGCAGGCCCCACGAACCAAATTCCTCGTCAAGGAATTACTCTATGTGCCTCGGACTGTCTATCGAATTCTGACGAAGACAATGAGTCCCATCAAAGGCCACGACTCAAATGATGAAGAAGTCGTTGGCATCATGAAGAATATGCTTTTCAACATCATTCATGGCGTTCCCGTCAACTTCCATGATTTCTTCATGAGGACTCTGGCCAATATTGCTATGTCACCATTCGAGCTGAAGCCCTATGCTCCTTGGATTATGAGATTCATCAGGGCAAGATCTTCACTGAATTACAAAGCTGACACTCTGAACCACGGTAGCTACTTGCCTCCCATTGAAGTCCTCAAACGGACAGTTTCATCAGCTGATGATAAAGGCAAGGCCGCTGCTGTGATCGATGAAGGCATTCGTCCATTGGATGGTCAATTTCGCAAGGCTGCATCTTACTCTACCAATGACGATTCTGCCACACATGACTCTGCCGCAAATACCTCAGCCAAGCAAAATCCTCAAGCCACAGCACCCAGGGTGATGACTGACCGTGAGTTACTCCTCAGTCTTCATCAGAAGGTTGATCGCAATCACAAATGGGTAAAGCGTCAGTTTGGTGCACTTCTTCACAATATGACCTCAACACACAATGCAGTGAAGAAGAACCAATACTACCTTCATGAAACCTTCAACCGCACCTGGGCTGTCCTCACTCATGTCTATAGCGCTGAAGAACTGAAGACTATGGGTCTCAAGGAAGAATTTGACTGGTCTGCACCTCCTCCGAAGAAATTCAAGAGGGTCAAAATTCCTCCACTGGTGGCCAGCTCTTATTCTTCATCGCGTGACACTGATGAGTATGAAGATTTGGACGACACTGCGGCAGGCCCTGCTACAACAAACAACCCCGACAACGCTGGCGCTCCTCCATCGACTTGAAATTCTTCAGGGGCGTTAGTCCTCAGTTTCAATCCTTTTGGTCATTTGATGACAAAGGGGGAGAAATCTGAGTTAGTCTTCAAGCGGGTCTATATTAAGGGCATTTTTTAAGTTACAACTCTCGTTCTTCTGAAACTTTTATTTGGATCGAGTTGTAATCTTAAACCCGATGGTGCGCTGATACTTTTGTTGCATTATGCTTTGCATGCTTATTCCTCGTTAATGACATTGCACGCATGCTGAATCTCATCAGGCACCATATTTCATCATGCATTTCAAATTCTTCATATTATATATCAAATGCGTGTATGAATTACAAGATATAGGGGGAGATCTCCATGATTCAACTCTTCAAATGTGCATTGCCTCAAAAGCAAATTCCTCACTATGCACATCTTCAGGGGGAGTTCTTCTATATCTTGTAATCAAATTCCTCAATATCAGTGTATACACTTCATATGTTTATCCCCGTTGAAAACTTAACCTATGTTGTCATCAATCACCAAAAAGGGGGAGATTGTAAGTGCATCTAGTGCCCCTTAGTGATTTTGGTGTATTGAAGACTTATAGGTTAAGGGACTAATGCGTTTGTGAGTGTACACAGGTCTATAAGTCTATGAGGAGTTTGATATTTACAGAGAAAGTCGACCCCTAAAAATGAAGTTCTTCAACTGAAGACTTTGATATTCTGAAGACTTTCTGAAGACTTTGAAAGTGAAGAAATTGGTGTGACCTTGAAGACTTGGTATTCATTTGTGGAACATGAAGCGTGAAGACTTTTGTTTTCGTAGTTTCATTTTCTCTTTCTTGAGTCATAGGAAACACCGTACTGTTAAAGGGGGTCGAGGAAATACTAAGGAAAAATTTCCATGTGATGCTCAACTCAAAATCCTACACCTACCAATCCCTTCGAGTGAAGCCTTTGGAAATCTCATACAGTTCAGTCACTTTCTTCAGTGACAGAGACGAAGTTCTTCTGGTCGCTGATGAATTTGTTCTGACTGAGGAGTTAGGAATTCGTCAGTGCGAATTACCTACACAGTGAGGAACATGATAGCCCTGAGGAATTTGAGAGTCAAATTTCCGACCGTTGCTGTGCTGCGCGCCAGCTGTCCCAAAATATCTTATCCACCTAACGGTCATATCATTGAGGGGCATTTATGTCTTATCATGTCGGGCTGCTCCCTAGGCTATAAATAGCCGCCCCCTACAACCACTAGCTGGTTGGCTGCTCCGAGAGAACTTGACACTTGTCATTTGAGAGCAACCCATCCTCCGAGGACTTTGAGCGAAAATCATCAAGTGAGGAAAACCCAAAACCAAACCCCTACAAACCCAAAGTGATTGAGCATCACTGAAGAAATTGATCCTGCGTGGATCCGACGCTTGTTACCTTTGAAGACTGTGCTTCTTCCAGACGGTTAGGCGTCAAGGTCTAGAGCATCCAAGAGGAATTGTGGATCGCCGAGTGACCAAGTCTGTGAAGGTTTGGAAGTCGCCTGAAGACTTACCACGAGTGATTGGACGAGGTCTGTGTGACCTTAGTTCAAGGAGAATACGGTGAGGACTGGGTGTCCTGAGCTGCGTGCTCAGCGACTGGGTGTCCGGGACTGTGTGTCCTCGAGTTTAAATACTCAGCCGCTCCAACCAGACGTACAACTGAGACAGCAGTTGGAACTGGTCTACCAAATCATTGTCTTCACCAACCTAACTGGTTCTATTTCCTCAACCCTTTCATTTCCTCATTACTGTGTTGAGTGTTTGTTCATATCTGTGTTTGAAGACTTTGACTGAAGACTTTCTCAATTTCCTCAGTTCAATTTCTTTAGTCTGTTTGTCTTCATCTTGTGTTATCCTGTGATTACGCTTTCTGTACTCTGTGCTAGTCTTCATTTCATCATGGTGACCATGCTTTTATTCTGTTATGCTTACTTCTGAGTACTTATTCCGCTGCTAATAGTTCTTCGCTAAGGAATTTCCTCACCGACAAACTCCTCAATGAAGAATTCATAAAAATCGCCTATTCACCCCCCCTCTAGTCGACATAACGCACTTGCTAGTATCTCTACTTTGATCAAAAAGGTATCAACATTCAACAATGCCCAATCAATATTGTTAGATTCGTACATACTCCTAGATTTGTACTCGAGATGGTTTCCAATTTAACTATTGACAAGATTAATAGTACATGAGATGTATAGTGTGAATGGAAACTCCTTTCACATACGAATTTGACCGTATGCTTTGTGTAAGTTGCATATCATATAGTATTACTCTAACATTTGGTCAAAGTTAGCCTCGAAAAACGCATTAGACCCTGGATGCTTTGTGTAAGTTGCATGTCATATATTATTACTCTAACATTTGTGTAAGTTGCATGTCATATATTATTACTCTAACATTTGGTCAAAGTAGTATAGTGGAAGTGGATCCTCTAACGTAGGTATCCCTGCCTTACCCTCCCTTTCGATCACTTACTGGCGGACCCCATGCTTGCTAGGCCCCGCATGTCAGTTACTCAATGGGTTCAGCCATGTTAGGGGATCCTCATCCGTAGTATTACTCCCTCTATTTCTATTTACTCCACATAAAACGGAGGGAGTGGTGGTATAATAAATGACGCGGGCGGGGGAGGGGGAGGGATGTCGGTTTGCTCTCAACTGCGGTCCCACAAGACGAAGCGTGTTCCATTCGGTGAGCGACATGGAGGGTCCAGCGTGCCGGGCTGCAACACGAACGTGACAAGAGCGATGTACAGTCAAAACCGATTGACCGATCGTCACCGGAACCACTATTCACACCAGAACCTTTGCTGCTCGGCCTACGCCAGCCACTGCCCTAAAACCACACCAAATCTCCAGCCCATTCCCCCACCTTTCGATCCCCTAGCCTGCATCAAGCGTCCCCTAGTTCTCCGGAAAGCCATGGTGCTCCGCAAGATCACTTACTACAAGATGGTGACGTCGGAGCACAGCGCAGAAATCGCGGCAGCGGTCGGTGCCAAAGACTTCCGTTCCCAAGCTCGCTTTGCGGCGGGCCAATCCCCGAGTTCTTTGGAGCCAAGCTACGAGGAGGAGGAAGCCGTTCCAATGTTCATGGCGGAGGTCACGGCACAGAAGGCCCCCGATGGGTATGATACGATGGACGTCGACTTCGTGCCGGTGTCCGAGTCCCCCATGGTGCAGACGGACCAGCGGTTCAACATGGCGATACTAAAGGAGGACCGGGAGGCAGAGGCTCAACTCGACGCGGGGCACGCACATGCCGCCAATTTTCCAAATTGGATTATGAAATCAGAGGCAACTTCCTCAAGTTCCGGCCTGCCTGCTCAACCCGCGGACCTAGTACAGCAGCCCTTGACCCCTGGTTGCCATCGAGGCTCTCCTGCAGGCGGAACCGGATGTCGTGGATGTGAACCGGGCGGCGGAGGCTCTACTTGAGGCGGAGCGCGCGGATGCCGCTGCCATCGAAGCCCTCCTATAGGCGGAACTGGACGTCCTGGACTTGAACCGGGCGGCAGAGGCTCGACTCAATGCAGAGCGCGCGGATGCCGCTCTCATCGACGCCCTCCTGCTGGCGGAACCGGACGTCCTGGACTTGAACCAGGCGGTGGAGGCTCGACTCGACGTGGAGCGCGCGGATGCTGCTCTCATCGACGCCCTCGTGCAGGCGGAACCGGACGTCCTGGACTTGAACCGGGTGGCGGAGGCTCGACTCGACGCAGAGCATGCGGATGCCGTTGCCATCGAGGCCCTCCTGCAGGCGGAACCGGACGTCCTCGACTTGAACCGGGCTGTGCTCTCGTCTGTGCAGAGCACACGCACGCTCCGCTTGAATGAGTAGCTGGAGGTCGAGGACAACCACGGTGCGGAGACACACGTCGGCAGCGACGGCTGGTTTGCGCCGGCAGCTAAAGACGACGAGGCCGTCTCTTTCTGCGAGCAGTGATAGTTTTTCTTTATGTTGTTGTTTTTATGGATCTTTTGCTATGTAAAAGCATATATTTGTTATGTAAGTCACCTGACTTGGGTCAGTCTACCATTTCAGGCGGTTGGATGAATATCCTACGTCTCCTAACCCTTCTTTCCTTCTTCCTCACCTCTTCTTCTTCCCCAACAGACCACCGCATGGGCCGTACAGATACTCCCCAACATGCGGTTGGATAAACATACTCTATGAACGAAAATTATGTGTCAGCAATAGGATGGCTAAGTTTGGTTTGTTCACATGCGACAACACGCGTCAGTGAGAGTGCGTTCCCTTGGTTGGGTTTGCGGCATGCAGGAGCGATTGTGTGAGGGTGCGGTGCGACCGCGGCGTCTAGGAGCGACCGTGTGAGGGTGCGGTGCGACCGCGACAGCCGTGTGCAACTGTACCTCCTTCTCATTTTGAAAACTTTAGGCAAGCTTGGCAAAAATGTGTGGAGAAGTTTGGCAATGCAAGGCCTAGACCCAAACAGGATAACTACATACGTACTAGGAGTACTAGTGTTAAAAAAGAAAGGCAGGGTTTTCCTTCGCGAGATTTAATCGATACAAATCCTCATTTCACGTGTCAATTAATGTGTATTTTTTTTCTCCAAAGACCAAAGAGCTATCCATCTCACTCCTCATCACTTGATTAATGCAGCGCCATGCAAACCAACCTTCTCACTTCCGCATGCATGCAGGGGATATTAATGTCCTTGGTTGCTAACCCCATCAATTTTGCCTTGATTAGTGTTAGTGGCCCTTTGCAAATTGTACTTTTGATATACTGGAGTTGTGTACAAAAAAAATGGAGGTAGTAACTATATTTGACTTCCTTCCCCATTGCGGTGACGTCGAGATATCATTTTTTTTGTGGTTTGGCGAAGTGTGTTCAACGAAGAACACCATTGAGGGAGACCACGGTAAGTCGTTCGCAAGTGTCGCCTACAAGCCGAGACAACCGCCTTATTTGCATCCAGGAAGTCCTTTACTAGTACTACTAGGAGTACTAGTGCGGTGAGATGGTTTCTCGAAGAAGACGATGGAGAAGCGGAGTCAGCGAAGAGTGAAATGGTGGTTGCTTCGTCCGTGCTTTTGTGATTTGATGCCTCACTGCTTTGTGATTTGTGATAGAAGGGACAGGGGAGTAGACTATGTGCTCTATACTATACTACATGCGTCCAAGCATGGGAGAAAGATGAGAGACGTTGCATTTTTCTATTCCTTCAATCAATCAATCAGGGAGCTTCGGTTCCATCTTTTTGGCTTTGGCAACACCGTCCACAATGGTTCCCACGATGCCAAAAGCTATTTTCACATTTGGCTACACATTGTGGACGCCCTTAACCGTACCACTTGGTTTTGCTCCTGTGTGCTATCTATACAAATCTCAATTATATTGATCTAAAAAATTATAGAATCAAGATTAGTAAAAAGGAGGTGATTTTGCCGCGTGGATGGCGGGGTAGGTTTCTTATTTGAGCAATGCTACATCCACGTAATGGTTTACGTAAAGTTACAAACTGATGTGATGTGGGACTATTTGATTGGATTAAAGGAGAGGATTAGGCCCACCCCACCTGAAAATCAGGGGGGCATATATAGATTAGATGGAAAGTATACGTAGTAGCTACGTAGCCCTTTGTAAGTCTAGGATTAGGCTTCTTATTTTCGGAGGACATTGTCCTGGCGGTTTGCTAACATGCGGTCCCACGAGTCAGTGCTTTACCAAGCCGATCCGCGTCCCACATGAGGCAGAACAACGGCAGAAGCAACACGTGGTTAAGTTGAAGAAGATGAGGGAGAAGTAGATTCAGCAACGAGTGAAATGATGGTTGCTTCGTCCCTCCAACTTCTTTTTTTAGCATTATTACTTCGTCCCTCCAACTTAAATGCAGGAAAGGTGCAGCTTTGTGATTTGACACCTCATTGCTCATTACTACGCCGGCGCCATGACTGGGGTGCTTCACCTGGCTGCTCTGCACTGTATTCTGGTATGGCACGTGGACCCAGTAGCTTGATGTCCCACATGTCGGTGAAAGGGACTAGAAGATTTATGAAAGAGAGCGCTCCACTCTTACGACGGAGGAGTAGATGACACGACGGCCCAATGAACTGTCACTTGTACTGTATAGTACTATAGTTTTGCTGTTTCAAACGATCCATCGATACAAACCCGATTAAACAGGAAAGGGCGGGATTTTTCCCGCGTGGTAGATGATACTGGCGATACATTTCAAAGGCAATTTTAATGTATGCAAACTGAATAATTATAAGTAACAATATGATATCTAGTAAAACTAAAAACACATATGGTTTATTGTGTTAGAGTGTACTAGTAGTGCTGTATTGCATAGTTGTTAGATGTAACATGCAAGAACGTGTAGAGATGTAGTTTTGGAGGGCCTACAGAGAGAAAAGTGTAACACGGTCACCGAACTTCAGAATAAGCTGATTACGGTCACTATATACGTTTTGTGGTGATTATACGGTCACTTGCTCACAGTTCAGCATCGGATTGCACTCTGTTGACCGGCCAAATAGTCTGCGTGGCGCCATGTTGACTAGTTAAATTGACCACGTTCCTTCTGGGTCCCACCTATCAGTTCGCATAGGAAAAGGTCAGATAAACACAAATTTATGCAGGCGCGACAAGGCTCCAACCCGTGCGCGGGAATCACCTGGTTGTGTATGTGTCTGTCAGGGCCTGATGTGTGCGCATGCACGTGTAGGTTGAGCACTTGAGCGTGAGAGTGTGTGTTGGTCGTGTGGTGTGCTGGTGTGTGCATGCATGAGTGCGTGTGTGCGTGTGAGTGTTGCGTGCGTGCGTGGCTGCGTGTGTACGTGTGAGTGTTGCGTGCGTGCATGGGTGCATGTGTTTGTGTGAGTGTTGCGTGGATGCAGTTCGTGTGCATGCGTGGGTGTGTGTATAATCACCACACCAGCTCCTGTGTGTTAAAACAGATGGCTCAGCATACCAATACAAGGCCACCTTGTCCGCTGTGCCCGCGGTCATGACTTCGAACCACCGTCCAAATATATTTTTGTCGTTTGTTTTCATTCTTACTAGCAAGATGCTCGTGCGTTGCATGTAACATCAAGATGCATTTGTATGACTTGTTTATCTTGTGAGAGAAAAGGATGAACGAGGGAAGGCCTTATTTGAAAATGTGGAGAGGTGTGTGGGTACCTTTTACAAAATTACCATAGTTTCTTTCCTATCCGTCAGATATAAATCGGACGGCCTATATTGCAGGATGGCAGGCACACCATCATCACCAACTCTGTATTTTATAAGAGTGTATTTTATGTATTTTATAAGAGTGTAGATGTAGAGTAGATACAAGTCGACAGGTGGGCACAATGGTAGTGAGATAATGTGATGCAACACTAGAGGTGCCATGTGGAGCGTTTAACTGGTAAACTAGTCATGTCATGAGCAAATACAGAGTTGTACGGTGAGCCCGTGACTGTATAATAACCACTAAACGTAAATGGTGACTGTCGTGGATTTGTCATGGTAGGTGTCCTAGCGAAAGGACTTAGTCGTGGAGCCATCGCTACGAGTTTACTTGAAGGGGTTAAAGCGGACACAAAGACACGAGGGTTTTGTACTAGTTCGGCCCCTTCGATGAAGGTAACAGCCTACGTATAGTTGTGGTGGAATTGATATGATCTCGATGGCTAGGGAGCAAACAAGCTTTGCCTAGGCTCGAGTTGTTGTTGTCTATCTTGAACCGACGCCGGGTCGTCCCCTTATATACACGGGTGACGCCCGTCGGTCCATAGAGTCCCAGCCGGTTCATATTCGTATCCCGGTCGGTATCTCTCTATTCCTAACTTACAATACAAGTCATACATCAGGTCGGTTTACAGCTACAGATTCTAGACCGACTATAGGCCTTGGGCCTTCACCTACTTATACCACTATGAAGTTAACCCGGCCCAAGTAGGCCGGTTTACGCCCAGTGGTAATACCCCCAACATTAGGCCCCAGATTGATTTGAACTGGTTCATGTCAATCCTTCACACCATCTTGCGTCTTGGATGTCTTCTGGTAATTGGCAAATCTCCATGTCGTCATCATTTTTGGTTGCTGTAAACCGGCATGACGTCATCAGTTTTGGCTACTATAAACCGGCATGACGTCATTATGAAATTCATAACGCCCTCTTAATGACAGCTCCTGGATTCGCGTGTTTGACCTAGCTCAGTTGCCTTATAAATAAGACCGAAGGGTCATTTCCTTTCTCTTCCCCTTCGTCCCTTCTTCTTCTTCTTCCTCACGTCGCCGGCTTTGGAGCTCCGCCACCACCGTCGACCTCTGCCTCGTCTCAGGCCACTGCATCAACCTGCACGTACCAGAGTGTTGCGGCATCTTTCCGCATCTTCTCCGTTCCCGGCAAGTCCTCTCTCCTTCTTAACCTAGATCTGTTCTTAGGGTTTCATGTTCTTGCTATGTTCATTGCGCGTTCATGGCTGTTCTCTGTCCTTGAATGCATCTGTGAACTTTTACTGTGCTTAATAGCGATCCCTTTAGTATCCGCTTGCTATTTCTCATCCAAGCTCATAAATCTCCTGCACATATCTGCTCGATAGTTCACTTCTGTTTCCGCCTTAGTCTTCAAAAAATTTCCTGTTTTTTATGAGCTTGCTGTAGATCCGCGGCTGTAACATAATTTTGTGAAACTTGTTTCTGCATAACCAGTTATCCATAGTTTCAATTGCTTCTGATGCTTAGGCCAGGCGGTTTAACTTCACCATAGAGAAAAAATTACTAGACCGGTATATATGTCATTAGTCCCCCGGTTGAACCGCCAGAATCCATCTGATGCTGCGTTGTAGAAGACCGGTTTATGGGTACTGCCCCCGGTTTACCGTAATTAGATCAACACCGTTTCATACAGCATGTTCTTGAACCGGATCACTTATTTCTTGTAGATCTCGTCATGGCCAAACAAGTGTACCAGTGCAACTGGGTTCCCTCCCGTGTCACAGAATCACAGCTGAACGATCTAGTCCTGATTGGCGCTTTGGATAGCAAAGACACGATTCATTGGAGGGTTCCTGGAGATGAATGTTCTCCTACACCCCAGGAAGGAGAGGTCGTGGTCTTCACAGATCATATGGCCCGGGGCTTCAAACCGCCCGGCTCCAAATTTTATCGCGATGTGTTAGCTAACTTTCAACTCCGCCCACAGGATATTGGCCCCAACTCCGTCACCAATCTATGCCATTTTCAAGTACTTTCTAATGCATACCTTCAAGAGGAGCCTTCCGTCATGTTATTTAGAGATCTCTTTCATCTGAACCGCCGTACTGAATTCACTGACGGCCCTAATACCGAACTGGGCGGTATGGCCATTCAGAAGAGGAAAGAAATCACCTACCCTCACGTCAAACTCCATACGCATCCCAAAGAATGGAACGTAACTTGGTTTTATTGCAAGGATACATCTCCTGACAATGAAAATCCCTTTCCTGGCTTCCGTCCAGAACGGCTTAGCAACACTCACCCTTTTCCACAAAGGCTAAGCGCCAAGGAGAGAATTAAATATGCTCCTCAACTGTCCAAGCTCCGGGCCTTCATGGCCAATGGTTTAACAGGAATAGACCTTGCACACCGCTGGATATCATGGAGCATTTTGCCTCTAAGCCGGCGCCCAAATTTGATGTGTGAGTATACTGATAGTGTCGATGACCCACTCCGACACACTAAAATCCAACTCCCTGAGGACGAAGTCACAGAATCTGTGAAAAAGATGTTGAATGAACCAGAGCACCTCTGTGCTCAAACCGGCCTGCTTCCTTACCGCACCACCAACAAACCGCCAGCGGTAATATTTCAATGCTCTATTGTTGAACCGGTTTACTATTTTATACGTTCAATGTTTTAACTGCTGCTGATCCAGGGTGATAATCCGTTTTGGAGTAAGAAACTTCCTCAAGACAAAACGGAGAAGGCAGGACGGCCAACCCGGCCCAAGACCAAGGTTATCAAGAAACCAGCTCATAAGAGAAAAACCACCGCTTCTTCTGACCCAGCTATTGATGATGATGTGGGTAATCCGGATCTTGAGGTAGAACTTGATTCACTTGGCTTACTTTTTACACGCCTTATTGATGATGATGTTTGTCAGGATGACGCTGAAGCCAGCAATGTGGTTTTCGTTGAGGTAACCATTCTCTCTTCCGATTCAGAAATCTTGCCTTTGCCAAAATCTCGCCGGGCAAACCGGAAAGTTAAATTTTCTCATCCTCTTGCTTATCTGGATTCCCAATTTCTTATGAAGACCCAGCAACACGAAGCTCGCGGCACAACCCGGCACAGTGGCCAGGTAGTTACCTCTGCCGGTTTACCAAACAGTCCGGTTAGAAAACGCCGCTCCGAGGTCTCCGACCTTTTTATTGACTTAAATCGTAAAGCGGGTTTCTTCCGTCAACCTCTTAATCCATCCGACTCCGATTATCAGGTCACTTCTCATTCATCATCTGGTGAATCGTCGGCCACCCAGCTACCCCCTTTGAAAACAGTTGCTGGGTAAGTTAAACCGAACATATGCTTCCAGTATACTGCGCAATGGTTTACACTTTTCCTTAGTTTTTATCTTTTCTTCCAGGGCTAAACCGAAACCAAGCAAGAAGGCCCGCCTGGATAAAGCGGCTGAAGAAAATGTGGCCCCAGAACATGACCAAGCGCCGGATCGTGAAATGTTTTCTTCTGAAGATATCCCCAATGATCCTCCTCTGCAAGACAACATTATCCCTGAAGAAGGTCTTATTAATACTCCAGCGTCTGCTGATCCGCCTGCCAGCTCTGTCCAGATTGAGAAATCCCACACTCCTGCTGACAAAACGGCCGCACCAACCCAAACCGGCGAGTCAAAAGATGATGATGTTGTGATTACCGGTGTAGGCCGCTCTGAACCCGGGAATCCTGCCACCCTTACCAGGCATACCATGAAAGAGGATTCTTCCCCTTTGAACAAAGGAAAATGGGAAGTTGAATTAGAAACATATGCCGCTCTGAATGCTCAAGATCTTCACTCTGGCTATTTGAACCGGCTTTATACTAGCCGTGACTGTGAAGCTGGCCTGGTCAAAATGATGAGGGATAAATTTGAGGTAAATTCCTTCTTTCTTTTCTGCCATTGCATTCATCCCGGTAGCCCCCAAGGGCCGGTTTGTGACCTTGGTCAAACCGGGACTTGATCCTGAACATATATTTTTTGAAATCCGTCGGCATAACCCTCGAGGGCCGGTTTAGCATAAGCAAACCGGGGCTAAAAAATAAAAAGCTGTCCTTAGAACATAACTTGATCAGATAGCCATTAGCCCCCAAGTGCCAAGTTGAATACTTGTATTGAGCTTGGGACTTTGTAATCGAGCAATATACAAAAAATTGAAGGTACATTAGCCCCCAAGTATCAGGCATATAACTTTGTTATGTGGTTGATACTTCAATTTCTTGGCTCGCCTGTGCAAAGCTTTAAAATGCCATCTGTATGCAGGCTGAGATTAAAATCAAGGAGGACCGGATTGCCGATTTGCAGGAGGCCCTGAAGACCCAGCAAGCTGAAACAGATAAAACCAAGCAAGAATTAACCAGCGCTTTGAACACTGCTGAACGGCTGAAAGAAAGTTTCAAGAAAGAGCGGGCTGACTGGGCCACTGAGAAGGCCGGTTTAACCAAAAGAGCAGAAAATGCTGAAGCGGCCCTTAAACCGGTGGTGGATGAACTGACGGCCGTATAGCGACAAATACACTCTATGTGTCGGGGATATACCCCGCGGTGTAAACCGGTCGGAAGGATAATCCGGCCGGACTTGGCGATTCACCGGCGACCTGCACAGACCAGATGGTTTACAGTTCATTGGTAATCCGGCAGGCGGGCCAAAGGAGCAACAAGACCCGGCGGCCTGTCTGGCGGTTCATGAAGGCCGGTTCAACCATTGTGGGCCGGTTTAAGAGGAAAGGAATATTTACCTTACAAAGAGTTAAGACCAGGACTTGTATCCGGTTTGTATTAGAGATAGACTAGTCCTAATCCTAATAGGACTCCACATGTAACTTGCCCCTTCAACATATATAAGGAGGGGCAGGGCTCCCCAAAGAGAGACAGACAATAATCAATAATCTTAGGGCTAGACACAAAGAGGAGAGCCAGTTTACGGCGAATCCCTCGTGATGATAATGAGACCTAGCCTCAAACAGCATGTAGGGTTTTTACCGGATGATGTTTCCCGGGGCCCGAAGCTGTCTAAATCCTCGTCTTGTGTGTTGATCCGCCCTGCGTCTCTCATCCCACTCAACCCCTCTCAAGCTACCACATAGATGCGTTGGCCTCGCGACTAAGTCCTTACACGAGGACATCTGTCGTGACAAATCCACGACAGTTGGCGCCCACCGTGGGGCCCGCGCACGGTGGTGTAAAGTTCTTGGAGGGATTTCTTCCAGGGATCGAGAAGTTTGCAGTTACCGGATGAAGATGAGCCGGTTTGGAAGGATCTGCATCAAGTGCAAGTTTACCAGATTGAGATGAAAATAATTAGGGTTTGACGTTTTGTGCGTCGCTGGTGACGTTAAGCGGTTTATTGAAACCAACGGAGGATTAACATTGTTTGTACGTCGCGTCCTGCAAGCTGTCAAATTGTTGTCTGATCCGCCGAGTCCAGTTCGAGACCGACAAAAAATTCTGCTGTCTGAACCGCCGAGTCACGGGAAGATTCTACTGCCGGGTTACAGGTTTAAAGACACGTGGTTTTTGTTAAGGATCGGAGTACTAGTCCTGTACAATCGATTATATGGGAGTATCATGGTCTACCAAGTCATCATGTGCTAAAAAAAAGGGGAGGAGGTGGATAAGACCACGGAGTCGGTCTCCGCCTCGGCCTCGCCTCGAGCACCTGCTGCTTCTGCGGCTGAGCAGGAGCGTCTCCGGCGCCCCCGTCCACAACCCGTCTCGCCTCCACTGTGGCAGAGCGGCTATGGCCGGCGCGATGTCACTGCTCTTCTACGTGCTCGCGACCTCAGCTCCTCCACGCGCGCGTGCAGTCTTCGTCACCACCGCCAGTCATTGCGCGACTCGGCCGCCCGCTTGTCTTCAACGCACCGGCCGGCTCCGGGTCCCCACCAGGGTTGCCTCCGCCAGCGGCCGGGTTGCCTCCGCATCGCCACTCGAAGCATCTTCCTCACCGCGCCCAGCCACTTCCCAGCGTATGCCGGCTCCGGCCCGTTCCGCCCTCGACCACGAGCGGTCCGTTCCGCCCTCGACCACGAGTGGTCCGTTCCGCCCTCTGTCTGAATCGCCACCAGGCCGCCTAGTGCTTGGCCTCATGCATCCGCACCTCGCCGCTCCACCACCGGTTGGCCGCCGCTGCAACCGCGGCTCCGCCTCCAGCTGCCCGGTGCCTCCGTCCGTGCTGCGCCAGGCTCTTTTGTGCGAGACGGCCTGGCCGGTTTGCTGTGCTGTTCCTCCCGTGCGCGCATGCAGCCGCGGATAAACCGCCAAGCTGCCAGACCGCCACCATGAGCGCCCTTGCTCCCGCTGCTGAACCGCCGGGACGCGGCTGAGAGCTGCCGCCGATTCAAACATAGCTCCCTGCCTTCGCGGCCTCGCCCTCGCATCACTCTAAACCGCCATCGGGTGCGCCTCTGCTAGTTGAGCTGCCGCGGTTGTTCCGAGCCATTGCCTGCAGCCACTGTCTCTGGTTATAAAGCGCTATGGAGTATCTAAGTCAATGTCGAGGCTTTGTTAAACTACTGTGCATGACAAGTCTGTAGGTAGCTGGAACCCGTCCAATGATGCTATGGAGCACCTTTTTTGCTGACTAAAATTATGAGGCGGCGACGATGCAGTGTTTTGCTAGGAGGCAAGCCAGCAACCCAATATGCAGCATGGGAGTGATTGCAAGGAGGCGTGGAAAAAGTGGAGCTAGTGTCACACTGGAAGTATCATTGCAATAATTTCCAGACCATTATTCATTACAAAGGTGTTGCATAAAGGACAAACACAGCATTATTTTTGCACTAGTGTGTATCCGTGCCATACTGCTCGACACCCCCGCTACATCAACACGAGCGGCTGACTCTCCCATCCGCACGGCTTACCGCGCCTGCGGTCGACTCACCCGTCCACGCGGCTTACTGCGCCTGCGATTGACTCACCCATCAGCACCAGCTTACAGCGCCGCGGTTATCCGGACGAGTCAGGTGATATCCATCTAAGTTTATTTTTTCTTAGCACATTGTTTTTATCAAAGAACAATTACTTGGTTTATGCTATTTCTTCACAGGACCGTTATTCCACACAAAAAGGTGTTGCAAAAGGGGTATGAGCAGATATTATTTTTTGCACTAGCGCTCGTCCTGCGCAGGTTGCAATCTTTGGTAAACTCCTTGTAACTTCTATGATGAATTTGAATCTTCTGTATCGTAAGTCCGGTTTGAGATCATTCCAATCTTGTTGTAGGAACACGTATTGGGCACTTAGGAAATGATGTGCGGAAGAAATTGAAAGCTGCCTACACCTTGGTAGAACAATTGTATACCGGAGCCCAACGGATCATCACCACAGCTTCTCACAACAACCCGGCACCCTCTTTAATCTAGTACACTCTTAGCAAATTGTCAATGCTTCCAGCCCGGATTGAGGAGCTGAAAAAATCCGCTGCCCGAACCGGAGCCATCAATGCCTTAATCCGGGCAAAGGCATGGGTGCCCGACTTTGATCCTGTGGAAGCAGCTCAAGGCTATCCCAGTCTGAAAGAAGATGGCTCTGAGTTCTACGAAGAAGATTTAAGGGCCATAAACCATGCAGTGCGCCCTCTTGCTTGCCAGTTAGCTGAAGAGGCAGATTTGATGCATTATCAAGCGCAATATAACAATCAAAACAAGCGAGTGCCTGCCCCAACTGTTGAAGCGGAGAATCTGATTCCTCCAATCCGTAAGCACACTTACGCCCCTAATATTGAACCGTCTTCCCTGATCCATGAAGAAGCTATTTTCCAAGCTTTAATGGGAATCGACTGGACCACTATTGATTTCCAGCCAATGGGTAGAGACGAGGAAGCTGAAGCGGCGGAGGATGAGGAGCAGGCTTGAACCGGAAGCCGGTTTGAAGAACTATCTGCAACATCCTTCCACAAAAACAATGATTTTGTTTGGGCACCATGCTGCCTTGTAATAGGATAGTTAAAACTTCTGCCTGGAATATGCCTTCGTGCATAAGTACTGAAGCTTTTGCTTGAAAAACTTTAATTCCTATTTCCTGCAATCAGAAAAATTTGAACTGCCATGTTTGGGTATAAAGCTGGCTTATCCAAGCCTGAAGCGGTGGTTTTATAAACCATTACCGTCAAAAAGGGAGAAAGTAGCCCCCGTACAAACCGTACGGACTTAATACGAGCCCCCTGGTTACTCCATGATGTTAACAGGGAAAAGGTAAACCGGGCAGACTCCTCCGGATTAGAAGGGGGATCAAAAATCATTGGCTGAACCGGAAAAAATATGCTTGTTGACATAAAGAAATCCAACAAAAGCGAAAAACGAACAAACCATGAAAACAACATGGAAGCAAAAGTACTGACAAAAACCATTTGCAAAAATACGCTATACTGAGCTGTTCAGATGGCATTACCATGGTCGGACAGGATCAAGGCCCCCAATAGGAGTGACAATGATTCAAGTCAGCCAGGTCCCCAAATGACTCGTGGCATATATGCCAGATCAAGAGGCGTGGCAATGGCTCGGGCCCGTCCATGCCCCCAAGTGATTTTGTGGCCTTAGGCCGACCAAGAGGCGTGACTGGTTCAGACTTGACCAAGTCCCCAAATGATCTGGTGGCTGTCGCCTATCAAAGGGTGTTCGTTGGTTCGGATACGACCAAGGCCCCCAGTGATATATAAAAACAAATGTCAAGGGGTAAACCGGAGGCCGCTTTAAACAGAACCACTCCGTGTAACCTCGCATGATGAGACACATAGAGACCCCGCTTCAGCTGAGGCTCCGGTTTGATATATCAAAGATAATATATACATTGTCATGATATGTACATAGATAGAGCCAATGGCTCAAGTATAGTAAGGCCGAAGATGAGCTATATTCCACGGTCTGTTGGTCTCCTCTTCTGATGTACGTGAGTCTTGATGCTCTCGAATATCAATCAGATAATACGACCCGTTGTGCAGATTCTTGCTGACTACGAAAGGTCCTTCCCAAGGTGGGGATAACTTGTGCATATCCGTTTGATCTTGGATGAATCGAAGCACCAAATCTCCTTCTTGAAAAGTTCTGGTTCTAACCCGGCGACTGTGATAGCGACGAAGATCTTGCTGGTAAATCGCCGAACGGGCAGCCGCTATATCACGCTCCTCGTCCAATAGGTCCAAAGCATCTTGTCGTGCTGTCTCATTGTCTGCCTCAACATAAGCTGCCACACGAGGCGAATCGTGCCGGATGTCACTAGGGAGAACTGCCTCTGCTCCATAGACCATGAAAAATGGCGTGTATCCTGTGGACCGGTTTGGCGTAGTATTGATACTCCATAATACAGATGGCAGCTCTTCAACCCAACATCCTGGTGTTCTTTGCAATGGGACCAAAAGCCGGGGTTTGATGCCTCGCAAGATTTCCTGATTAGCTCGTTCTGCCTGTCCATTGGACTGGGGGTGTGCCACTGACGACACATTAAGTCGGATGTGCTCACGTTCACAGAACTCCTTCATAGCGCCCTTGGATAAATTGGTACCATTATCAGTAATGATACTGTGTGGAAAACCAAACCGGAAAATCACCTTCTTGATGAACTGTACCGCTGTTGCTGCATCACACTTGCTGACAGGCTCCGCTTCAACCCACTTGGTAAATTTATCAACTGCCACCAAAAGGTGAGTTTTCTTATCCTTGGATCTTTTAAAAGGTCCAACCATGTCTAGCCCCCAAGTTGCAAACGGCCATGTTATTGGGATCATCCTCAACTCCTGAGCCGGCACATGAGCACGCCTTGAAAATTTCTGACATCCATCACACCGTTTAACCAAGTCCTCCGCGTCAGCATGTGCTGTCAACCAGTAGAACCCGTGACGAAACGCCTTTGCAACCAGAGACTTTGAACCGGCGTGGTGCCCACAATCCCCTTCATGGATTTCTCTTAAGATTTCACAGCCTTCCTCAGGAGAAACACAACGTTGAAACGCCCCTGATACACTGCAATGATGTAATTCACCATTGACAATCGTCATAGACTTGGATCGCCGGACTATCTGCCTGGCCAGAATCTCATCCTCTGGCAACTCCCCCCTTGTCATGTACACAAGATAAGGAACTGTCCAATCCGGAATAACACGCAGGGCTGCCACCAATTGGGACTCCGGATCAGGAATAGCCAAATCCGCTTCACCTGGGAGCTTGACTGACGGATTGTGCAACACATCCAAAAAGACGTTAGGCGGAACCGGTTTACGCTGAGAGCCCAACCGGCTTAAAGCATCCGCCGCTTCATTCTTCCGACGGTCCACATGATCCACTTGATAACCCTTGAAACAACCTGCAATATTATCCACTTCCCGACGATATGCAGCCATGAGCGGGTCTTTAGAGTCCCAAGTGCCGGACACCTGTTGAGCCACTAGGTCCGAGTCACCAAAACACTTAACCCGGCTTAAATTCATCTCTTTAGCCATCCGCAGACCATGGAGCAAGGCTTCATACTCAGCTGCATTATTAGTACAAGGGAACATTAAGCGGAGAACATAACAAAACTTATCACCTCGTGGGGAAGTTAATACGACTCCAGCCCCCGAGCCTTCCAATTGCCTGGATCCGTCAAAATGAATAGTCCAATATGTGTGATCCGGCTTCTCGTCTGGTGCCTGTAATTCCGTCCAATCATTGATGAAATCAACAAGTGCTTGAGACTTCACTGCCGTCCGAGGCACGTACTTCAGTCCGTGCGGCCCCAGCTCTATAGCCCACTTGGCAATCCGGCCAGTCGCCTCCCGATTCTGTATAATATCACCCAAGGGAGCTGAACTGACCACTGTGATGGGGTGCCCTTGAAAATACTGCTTCAACTTCCGACTGGCCATAAAAACACCATAGACCAGCTTCTGCCAATGCGGATACCTTTGCTTGGATTCAATCAGCACCTCACTGATATAATAAACCGGCCGCTGAACCGGATATTCCTTGCCTGCCTCTTTGCGCTCCACCACAATAGCCACGCTAACTGCCCGAGCATTAGCCGCTACGTATAATAATAGTGGCTCCTTGTCGACCGGAGCTGCAAGAACAGGCGGATTGGCTAACTGCCGCTTCAGGTCCTCAAATGCCTCGTCAGCAGCTGGACTCCAGACGAAATTGTCTGTCTTCCTCAGCATTTGGTACAAAGGGATAGCCTTCTCCCCGAGGCGGCTGATAAACCGGCTCAGCGCAGCGATTCGGCCCGCCAAACGCTGAACATCGTTGATACACTCCGGTTTAGCTAGAGATGTAATAGCCGTAATCTTCTCCGGATTAGCCTCAATTCCTCTGTTAGACACCAAGAAACCCAGTAACTTGCCTGCTGGAACACCAAAAACACACTTGGCCGGATTAAGCATCATCCTGTAAGCTCGCAAGTTGTCAAAGGTCTCCTTCAAATCATCCACCAGTGTCTCCTTCTGCCTTGATTTTACTACAATATCATCCACATATGCGTGCACATTGCGGCCGATCTGCTCATGCAGGCAATTCTGTACACACCGTTGATAGGTGGCTTGGGCACTCTTGAGCCCGAAGGGCATAGATACATAGCAGAAGGCTCCAAAGGGAGTGATGAATGCTGTTTTCTCCTGGTCCTTAACCGCCATCTTGATCTGATGATATCCAGAGTATGCATCCAAAAAACTCAAACGCTCACAACCCGCCGTGGCATCAATGATCTGATCAATACGGGGGAGGGCAAAAGGGTCTGCCGGACAGGCTTTGTTAAGATCTGTGTAATCCACACACATACGCCAAGTGCCGTTTTTCTTAAGAACCAGCACCGGATTAGCAAGCCACTCTGGATGGAACACCTCAATAATAAACCCAGCTGCTAAAAGCTTGGCCACTTCCTCTCCAATGGCCTTGCGTCTTTCTTCGTTAAACCGGCGGAGGAACTGTTTCTCCGGTTTATACTTAGGATCCACATTAAGAGTGTGCTCAGCGAGTTCCCTCGGTACACCTGGCATGTCAGACGGCTCCCATGCAAAAATGTCCCGATTCTCACGGATGAACTCGATGAGCGCGCTTTCCTATTTGGGATCTAGGTTGGCCCTGATAGTGAACTGCTTGGACGAATCGCCGGGCACGAAGTCAACAAGCTTGGTCTCAGTTGCCGATTTGAACTTCAGATCTAAATCATGCTCTGTAGTTGGCTTCTTTAAAGGGGTCATATCTGCCGGATCAACATTGTCCTTATAATACTTCAACTCCTCTGTGGCACAGACTGACTCTCCATAAGCCGCATCACCTTCCTCACATTCGAAAGCGACCCTACGGCTCCCATGAACCGTTATGGTCCCCTTGTAACCTGGCATCTTGAGCTGCAAGTAGATATAACAAGGCCGGGCCATGAACTTGGCGTAAGCCGGCCGGCCAAACAAGGCGTGATACGGGCTCCGGATCTTCACCACCTCAAATGTTAGTTTTTCCGACCGGGAGTCGTGCTCGTCCCCAAAGGCCACATCTAGGGCTATCTTACCAACAGGATATGCAGATTTGCCTGGCACAACACCATGGAATACTGTATTCGACGGTCTGAGATCCTTGTCTGTTAGTCCCATGCGCCGGAATGTCTCATAGTATAGTATGTTAATACTGCTTCCTCCATCCATGAGTACCTTGGTGAATTTATAACCCCCACCTGAGGGTCTACCACTAATGCAAGCTGTCCCGGGTTATCAACCCGGGGTGGGTGATCCTCTCTGCTCCGCACGATAGGCTGCTCTGACCAGCGCAAGTAACGTGGTAAGGCCGGTTCAACAGAATTCACCGCTCGCTTGTGGAGTTTTCGGTCGCGCTTATCCAAACTAGTTGTGAAAACATGATATTGCCCATTGTTCAACTGTTTTGGCTGGCTCTGATAACCCGACTGCTGCTGCTGCTGCTGGCTGTTCTGATTATTCTGGTGATTGTGACCACCCTGATTGCGACCTGAACCGGAAGCTTCATCGTGATCCGACCCGTGGAAACCGGATCCTGAACCGCCACCTGATCCGTGATCATACCGGAAAGCATCAGAGTTTTTGAACTCCTGCATGATATAACAATCTTTCCAAAGATGGTTAGCCGGCGCCTCCTTCGTCCCGTGCTTCGGGCAAGGCTGATTCAACAAATAGTTCAAACGGCTTGCGTTAGGATTGGGAGCCCCGTTACGATTTGCCGCTTTACCTCTGCGCCGCTGCCCCCTGTCCTGTGTGTTAGTGTTGGCCACAAAGTCCACGCTGCCGTCCGCCTTGCGCTTGCCTCCGTTTCCATGACCCGCTAGTTTGTTCTGCTGCTGTTTGGAGTTGCTATTCTTCTTTCCCTTCCCTGCTTCATCATCATTAAGCTCGGGATCCTTGGTACTGTCCGAATCGGCATACTTCACTAAAGCAGCCATGAGGGTTCCCATGTCATTACAGAACCGCTTCATGCGTCCCAATTTCAATTTTAGAGGCTCAAACCGGCAGTTGCCTTCCAGAGTTAAGACCGCAGAGTCAGCATTAATCCTGTCAGATGAGTGCAAAATTTCCGAAACGCGGCGCACCCAATGGGTCGTTGATTCTCCTTCTTCCTGGACACAAGCCGCCAGGTCTACTATGGACTTGGGCTGCTTACATGTATCCTTGAAATTCTGTATAAACCGGGCCCGCAACTGGGCCCATGAGCTGATAGAATTGGGCGGTAGGCTCTTTAACCAAGTACGAGCCGTGCCCTCAAGCATCATGGTGAAATATTTTGCACATGCGGCCTCATCCACGTCCAGCATTTCCATGGCCATCTCATAACTCTCTATCCATGCTTCAGGGGGTAAATCAGCGGTATAATTCGGCACCTTGCGTGGACCCTTGAAATCTTTGGGCAGGCGCACATTACGTAAAGCAGGGACCAAGCAAGGCACTCCCAGAGCGGATGTGATTCCTGGTCCGGCAAGGGCAGAACGAACCGGTGTAAGTTGGCCCGCATTATCCTGTGCTGCTAACTCGGCCTCCCTTTGCGCCCGGGCCCGGTTCACCGCATCCCGAGTATCGACAACACCACCTGCCGGGTCATCACCACGGGCCGCTTCACGGCCTTGCGCATTGCTTGATATGGCCGGTTCATCTATGCGCCTGCTATAGCTCCGGCTCGGACGGGGCGTAGAATGAATCCGATCACGGCTGTATGAGTATGCCTCCTGCTGAATCAGCGCGGTACGGAGAAGCTCCTTAACCCGGCGCGTCTCTACTGCTTGCGGAGAATCCCCTTCGACTGGGATGGCCTCTAACCGTGCTGCGGCCGCAACAAGGTTGTCCATAGGATTTGAATAATGACCCGGGGGCGTCTGGACCGGCGGAGGAACCACAATATTTTGGTGAGGGGGTTCCATCAGGCGAGGTTGGACCGTCGCTCCTGGCCCTGGCGCCTCAATCCGGTTTGTCTCCTGGCACCGCGGTGGATTACTGGGTCCAGCTCCTGGAGTGTGAAAGAGATTTCGGGGGTCAAACCCTAACGGCAGGCGTGATCTGTGCTTCCGCTTCAAAACCTCCTGTGATGCATTCTGGTCAAGCATGAGTTTATAGGCCTGTGCGTCCAAAGCGGCCTGCTCTGCAGCCATCCGGTCTTTTTCCGCTGCCAGATCCGCTTTGGCTTGCACGATCTGCTCTCTCACCTTCGCAATTTCTGCATTATGAGCCTCTTGATCCGCCGGATCATCCTCTGCCATAAGCGCGGCTAGTGCGTCAAACAGATCAAACAGAACTTGAACTGGAGGGTGCACAAGGCCTCCTGCCCCTGCTGCCGCTGCCGCTGCGGATCCGGAGAGCATTGCTGCAGCAGTCGAAGAATAATTCGCCGCCTGGGTGCCAGCCATGAATATTCCAACCCGGTTGATCTGGCCTGGGGGGTCCGGAATACTGTCGCCATCGGAACAACCCCTAACCTGATCGTCTTGCATCCGGTATAGCGACTCGGTCTCTCCGGTCGAGGACTCGTCGCCAGAATAGACGACGGTCTCGCTACCGTGCTCTGATTCGTCCTCACGCTCTCCTCCGTAGATGACTCCAACGAAGGCACGCTTCATGGCCGGTTTAACCTGGGTAGATCTCGCACGCTGAGCCGTCTCGACGGGGTCGGTGTAGATGTCCGGCTCAGGCCCAGGCTCACCGATCTTGCCGATGAAGACGTGTACGCTGCCAAAGGGGACCCGGTACCCATACTCGATCGAATCGGCCTCGGGACCCCATCCTACATCATCGATGTAGATCTTGCCCCGACGACTCTTGGTCATCCGGCCCACAACATAGCCTTCGAGTCCCTTGAGCTTGCCCTCCAAGATCGTCAAACTATCGTGCGATAGCCCCACGGTGGGCGCCAACTGTCGTGGATTTGTCACGGCAGGTGTCCTAGCGAAAGGACTTAGTCGTGGAGCCATCGCTATGAGTTTACTTGAAGGGGTTAAAGCAGACACAAAGACACAAGGGTTTTATACTAGTTCGGCCCCTTCGATGAAGGTAACAACCTACGTCTAGTTGTGGTGGAATTGATATGATCTCGATGGCTAGGGAGCAAACAAGCTTCGCCTAGGCTCGAGTTGTTGTTGTCTATCTTGAACCGCCGCCGGGTCGTCCCCTTATATACACGGGTGACGCCCGTCGGTCCATAGAGTCCCAGCCGGTTCATATTCATATCCCGGTCGGTATCTCTCTATTCCTAACTTACAATACAAGTCATACATCAGGTCGGTTTACAGCTACAGATTCTAGACCGACTATAGGCCTTGGGCCTTCACCTGCTTATACCACTATGAAGTTAACCCGGCCCAAGTAGGCCGGTTTACGCCCAGTGGTAATATCCCCAACAGTGACCGTAATGAGTGGATTTTGAAGTCCAATGTACGTATCGTGCTTTCGCTTCAAATACAATGATAGTCATTGCATATATCGCGAGAGAAAGATGAAACATGCGTGAATTTTCTAGGGGCTTACTTTTAGAGAGCCTGGAGATAGTTTTGTGTGCATACGTGAAAGGGGCGTACAGGGAGGTATGCAATGGAGAGAGAGATGCTCTTCGTTTCTCTTTATTATGACTAACTTTGTATATAGTATAAAAATATACAAATTCATAGTGCAGAATAAATATCATTGTGGGCACCATGCAATGCAAATTAGCGTCCGTACTCCTCCATATAACTTTGTAATGTTGTATATATGCAGAAACTCTAAAATAATTTTTTGGCCACACTTTATTCAAAAGGAATGTTGTATGGGAAATAAACATGAAGAGAGGGCTTTTTAGATCAATGGTGTACGTGATGTAACATGTGTGAATGTGTAGTTGATGCATTTGGCGGGGCCTAGAGAGGTATGTGTGTGTATTACGTATTCGAGAGAGGCATGGATAAAGGGGACGACGGGGGTGGGGGTGGGAGAGATAGCACGAGAAATGAGAGTGGTCTAGAGAGAGAGAGAGACGAATATGACGTCATGACAAGAGGTTCAATTCCCTTGAGTGTGTATATGCAAGGGGGGAGGGAATAGAGGCACCAGGAGAATTTTTCTGTGTGTGTGGTGTTTGTGTTGGTATGTGTGGGTGTGAGAAGATAATGAGACGTGGGGGCAGAGGGTGTGTCACCGCGTGAGGTCCGGTGGGTCAAGGTGAGGCCCTTCGTTCGGTTCCGTCCTGCGCCACATTGGTCGGGCCGTGACGCATTTAGGAAGACCCATGGATGACTAGTCGTACAAGACAAAGATAGCAGAATTGTGAAGGACTCTGTGTCCACTGACAAAGCCAGCTAGGATTTGCAACCCTAGGTTCTCAGACTAAGGTAACCCCTTTATCTCTGATATTACTATTCATCCAACCTAACTTTAAGGGGCATCCTACAGAATGCTCTGCTAGAATCATACTCGTCGATTAGGAAGAGAGGTGTGAGACAATGCGTGAGAGACAGGCGTAAAGATAATGTGCGTACATGAGACGCGTAGGCAGGTCCATGTATATAGAAAGGGTCGATGAGGATTGTGCATGTGTATGTTTGCGAGAGGAAGAGTGCTTCTGATAAAGGTTAGTGAAAACAGTTGTAAATGGTTACGAGAGGGAGGGCGGGTTATATCTAGAGCATGTCTGCGAGAAAGACACCTCGGGAGAGAGTGTGTGAGCATGTGTGAGAGACCACCGATGGAGAGTGAAACTACACGTAAAAGACTGCTCTACACATTGATTAAAGATATAAATTGTATCCAAATATTAGGATGGGGTCATGATATTTGCAATTCATGTAAGGAGCGGTCATTGATCCATCAGACATCTAGATTCTATCGAATTTGAGCATATCTATGTTATTATTCGACACAATTGATCCACATAGTTAGTATTTTGAACTCCAGACAATGCATCGCTTTAGCAATCGAATATAAACGTGAGTATAGTTCATGTTGTGTGTGTAAAGCACATTATACATACGAAAGTTACACAATGGACATTATAAATAGCTACCTATGAACTAACATACATTTGAATTCAACTTAAGGTGGTTTAAAAAATTGAATTCAACATGAAGTCCATTCAATTATTTGAATTTGATATCATGGCATTTGTAAACCATACCTAAATAATGGGGGCACCAATCTTTGCTCTGATTTTGTACATAATAGCATATGTAGTCGTGTACAAAATGGATTCAAATTTAGCTCCTCCATTCCAAAATAATTGTAGTTATAGGATTTTCAAGTGTCAAAATTTCAAAAAGAAGCGGATAATTTAATGAGGTTTTCAAACATACAAGGTCAAATATAACGTTGTCTATTTAGGTCAATCCTCATAGTTCAAGAGTACTCTAAACGTGAATGCTTGTGTTTCAAAATTTCGAACGAAGCGCCAAAAGAGCCTCTACTCGCCCGAAACCGCGTGAGACCAATGTTTGGTAGTACAAGGAAATTACTTTTCTAATAACTCCGACCCGTGAAACCTACCGGCCCGACGTCCAAAGGTCTAAACCGGGGTAGGTTTGTAGCTTCATCTAGACGCCACGCAACCGCCTCCGAAAAACATTCATACACAATGGCCGCCTAAGCACACATGCGCGCGACTGAAATCGCTCCCGCCCACTATTTGGGACACCTGGGATTACCATCCTACCCACGACCCGTAGTAGGTATGAAATTTAAGAGGGGGGCAAAGTTTGTACTTTCCCCAAATTTCAAACAAGCGCGTCCCATCTTCTGTTCAAAAAAGCCAAAAACAAGCGCGTCCCAGACCAAAACATGGTTCCCCCCACCCGCCCGATTCCCCATTCGTACTCCGTGGGTGCCAAAACTACCTCTCCACCAGCCACGAAACCCCGGCGTCCTCCGTCCGCCACCCCATCCCATCCATCAACCTCCGCCCTCCTCCATCATGCTGGAGCCGATACCCCGACGTCGTCGTCCACCGCAACCTCAACCGCAACGCCCTCCATGGATAGTAGTTGAAACCGAGACCGAGCCGTTCGTACCCGAGCCAGTTCAACCATGTTGTCCTGCGCCTCACCACTGCCGCTCCAACTTCGCCACCCTCCACTGCACCGGAGCTGTTCCTGCTACGCCATCCTTCGCCGCCTCGGATCTGCTTCCCCTCCGCCGACATACGGCCATGGCAACACAGTCAACAATTTGGCCATGGGTTCGTCCAAGCCTGCACCCTCCAGAACATCGGTTTCCCCGGTAAAAAGAAGAAGATCGGCATGACATGTGGAGGTGACCACACCGGCAACCGAAAAAGGTACTCCTTTTCCCTTATTCATGCAAATCTTACGTCTCTACTTGCACGATATTCATACCACAGAAGACACTAGTTGACCGCTTCTTCTTGATACTAGATGTTCCTAGTAACTCATGATGCACAAGGTTTCTCCTCATATACTATTCCACCTTATCTAGAGGTCCATCGCCCCCCCTGAATTTCAATTTCTGGCCAGTTGATTCCCAATTAACGGAAGCATTCCCCGGCATAACAGGCACTAGTACGACTATTACGCCGGGGAAGCAGCGCCTTGGTGTTTATCTTAGGGGCGTGTGTGGCCTAGAGCTATTGGCGCCCGATCTGGAGGTCGGCTGGGATTAAAAGGATGGCCTGGGGGCGCTGCCAAGCACGGCGGTGGTGTGAGGTCGATGGGAGGGCGGGGCGGCGGAGGCAGGGGTCTGGGCTGGTGGTCACTGGCGGTTCGAGAAAGATCATCAACAGTGAGTGGCGGGAGGTAGACGAAGGCCATCTGCCCGTTCCTTATAGATCGGACGGTTCATTAAAAAAATCGACTGACCTATTTATTTTTAGTCAACTGTTATCTTATATATGACCACATGTGGTGGTGTGCTGGAGGAGTACCTGCATTTCTTGTGCTCATATATTACAAACTCATACGGAATAGAATCTAATTTTGTTTGCCATGCAATGTTGTAGAGCTATCATATGTCTCCTGTCATTTATTTTTCAGCCACCTGCTATCTGCTACTTTTATAGTGCACTAGTTCTGCACACACTTCACCCATACTCTCACTATTATGTTTTTATGCAAGGGTATTTCAGAGTCTGCCTCGAGAGAAGCGAAAAAGAAAAGAGACAAGTCGTGCCAGCTTTCTACGCGGCTAGGCACGGCACGTTACAGCGCTATTAAGGGCGAGTGTCAGCAGATGGAGACGGTAAACGTAGCTCTGGAGTTGATGACCTCGCTTGCAACGAACCACCATCCCAGGTGCTTGCTTTAACTTCGTGGTGTCATATGTGGTTGCATGTTCCATATGGTGTCTAGCTTGTATTCGAAAGGCCGAAGTCGGTCTTTATTAAGATAAGGAAAGATATTTTTTACATGAACCACCATCCCGTGAGCACCAGGAGACAAATAGCTAGTCAGGGCACTAGCCGAGCCAGTGATAAGCCCAGCAAATATAGGCATCACCTGGAAGCCAACTAAAAAGCTGCGATGGTGGCGAAGCAGCCCGCCTCCCACGAGGCTCTCAGGTCCTAGATGATCATGCTCACCACTCCAGCCGGATGTCTAGCTTGTATTGCTTCCAATTTGGTTAAATTGCATCTGCTTAGCTTACACATTATACCTTTGAATATGACATGCCTTTCTGTTTTTGGTACATACTAGTACATATGTGTATTAACCATGTTCTTACATCAAACTAATGTTCTTGTGTATCCCTCATCAATCACTTATGACGAGGCAGGCAGGCAAGGGGACTACTCCTCATTTAAAGAATGCAACGCCAGCCTCCCGACATGATTCTCAAGAAACAGAAATGCTAGATGAAGATAGTGAACGTAGCCCTGTAGTTGATTACAGCATTTCCCCTACACTAGCATCACAGGTGCTTGCTCTAACTTGGCAGCGTGATATCTGGTTGCATGTTGCATATGGTGTCTAGATTGTAATTCTTCCAATCTGGTTAAACTGCATGTGCTAGTCTGCTTAGCTTATACATTATACCTGTTAATGTGACATGCCTTCCTGTATTTAGTACATAGTACATCTGTCTATTAAGCATGTCCTTACATAAAACTATTGTTTTTTTGTATCCCGCATCAATCAACATGACGAGACACCTTTAGTATATGCAGTGCGATATTAGTTGCATCTTTCATATGATTTATAGCATGCGCTGCTTCTAATTTGTTCAAATTTCATTTATGATGGGACGCTTTTAACTTGGCAGAGTCATATTGGTTGCATCTTTCATGTGGTGTCTAGCTTGCATTGCTTCTTATTTGCTGGAATGGTTTTTGCTTAGTTTACACAAACAGTTGTGAACATGCCATGCCGTCCTGTTTTCCGTACATATTCCATCCTGGTATCATGTGTTTGCCTTACATCAAAGTGGTGATTGTCAGTATCATGCATGAATGAGTTCTGAAGAGAGAATTTTATTGCTTTTTCTTGTCGGTTTTACTTGACAATTCAAAATCAATAAAGCGGAAGGAAGTTAGCAACGCAGCGGATAAAGGTGCTCCTTCCGAACGGAGGGCCTCTAGAGTCTCTACTCCTCCACAACCCCAAGATGATTTCCAAGACAACACGTTTGACTTTGGAGTGTGATATAGGTTACATCTCACATTCTTTTCTAGCTTGTACTACTAATTTGTTCAAATGGCACTTATGACGAGATAGTTTTTAACTTGGTAGAGTGATATTCGTTGCATCTTTCATATGGTGTCTAGCTTTCATTGCTTCTAATTTGTTGAAATGCCTTCTCCTTAGTTTACACATCATAAGCTGTGAATATGCAATGTTGTGAATATGCAATGGCACTAATGACGAGAGACCTCTAACATGGTAGTGTGATCTTGTTTGGATCTTGCATATGATTTATTTCTTGTACTGCTTCACATTTGTTTAAACGCCATTTACAATGAGACACTATTAACTTGGCAGAGCGATATTTGTAGCATCTTTCATATGGTGTCTACCTTCCATTGCATTGCTTCTAATTTGGTGAAATGTCTTCTTCTTAGTTTACACATCATAGTTCTGGTTATCTCTTCTGTCCTGTTTTTCATATATATTACATCCTCCTATCATGTGGTTGTCTAACATCAAAGTTTAGTTCATCTGCATCACGCATCAATTTGTTCTGAAGAACTAAACTGTTATTCGTTTTTCTTGTCGGCTTGACTTAACATGGCACAGAGAAAGAGGAAGAAACACAGAATGGCAGGGAATGAGAAGCGGATGAATCCTGCAGATTCTACTGGTACTGATGGTGCAATAAAAGGTCAAAGTCCAGCGGAAAATTCTACAAACACGGCATCCCATGCTACACGAGTTGCATGAAAAGCCAAACAGAAACAAATAGCTGCCACCAAACAAGCAGAGACAACCCTAGTTCTTGCAACACCTGCCATAGTACTACCAGCTGCACGACTTACTCGTGCGTCAACTGAGCTAGCAGCACGTTTCCGAGCTCCCTTGCCACCTGACACTACTTCCCAAGCACTCTTGACACAAGACGAGTTGGCAATATTAGATGAACCTTGTGAGCTTCAACAGCAAGAAGGTAGTTGCTGGAGTCAAGTTACATTTGCATGCTTCTTTATATGTAGTCTCACAGTTTGATGCACACTAACACTTCCTATGCTCATTGTTGGACTAGCACCTAGGCGCAAGAGGAAACAAACATCAGGGATAATGCTCGATAGGTTAATTAAATCTAGAGGAGGAAGAATGGAGATCCGTTTTGAGGTAGGTTTAAAAAGGCCACGTGATGCTACAAAGTCAGCCAAGTTAGTATCAGAGACATCATTTGCCGTTAGGTGTCATGTACGTATCCTCCCAACATGGATTCAGTACAGGAATGACAAAGATGAAACCCAGTTCAACACCTTCCTCGACCATTTATCTGTAAGTATGGTTATGTATGGAAACTAGTAATATCGTCTTGCTCTGTCCCATACTTTCTAGGTTGCTGATAATGAGACTCCCATAATTTTCAATAGATGAGGTTCAAGTTGGATAGCCAAGATGATGCAACCAGACAAGCTTGCACCCATGTTTTCAAGTCTGCTCTATGACAGTATCGGTATAACTTGAGGAAAACCCACTTTGAAGGCAAGGCTAATAGTGAACTTTCCCAAACATCTCCAGTGGAAAATATATTGGATGAAGACTGGAGGGGCCTTGTTAAACACTTGTCTGATCCGAAGTATCAGGTACATTATATATATGTGATCAGATCACATGTTTAAGTCCTATTTACGCATGTGCCACACAAATCTATCTTCTTGTAGATGAATTGTTCAAAGAACAAGGCTAACCATACGAAAGTGAAATTCCAACAGACGACACGATCTCGTAGCTATATTGCACACTGCGAGGCTCTTGTAATTAGCTGATGTTTCACTCTTTTCGCTGTACCATATTATCAGATCTATATTGACTTGTTCAAAATGCAGAGGAAAGCCCGCAAGGACCAAAAAGTACCTGAACGAAATGTTGTGGAAATCTTCAAGGGCATGACTACACCAATCAAAACCACTATTGTAAGTCCTTAATCCTCATGCCTTTTAACTACTACTTACTCTGACTTGTGCCTTGAACTGCATGGTTTGCAGCCAAT
This sequence comes from Triticum aestivum, assembly GCF_018294505.1. Lineage (NCBI taxonomy): Eukaryota > Viridiplantae > Streptophyta > Magnoliopsida > Poales > Poaceae > Triticum > Triticum aestivum. The sequence goes on from NC_057801.1 coordinate 566,419,456, forward strand.
GTCTATTACTCTTTTCAATTTTATACACAATTGTCTTAGTGTATCATTGCACCTTACAAGGTTTAAAACAGAGGAGTGATGTTCCTTTGATCTTGACCCGTAATCTAGTTCCGTGCTGGACTTTCCCACACAATGTTACAATTGTCTGTTTGTCTGTTCTCAGTTGTTTTGTGATATGAATGATGTCATACTATGCTTACCATATTATAAACTTCGTCTCTTTATCCTTAGCCCTCAAAACAATGTGAAGAAATAGACAATACATTAGCAATGGTACATGGTCATATGTTTGGAACCTGGTTTTATTATGTACTTTGCAATAAAATACAACTAATATTTTATATGGGTTCACCAGAATAAGTTCTGTATATAGAACAAAGCTATTTTGTTTGGTTTTGCTGCCTCCTTAATATCTTCTGTTCTGGTACTACTAATGTAAAACCTCAACTTTTCAGCGAGCTATGGAAAAAATGGTGGAACCGCCACCTTCTGAAGGTAGCGAGGCAACTATAACCGCAATGTCAGCTCTTGCTGCAGTGGGTCAGTACCTGTCCACTAACAGTGCCAAAAGCACGTTCCTGCGTAATACTGGGTTGGTTGTTAAGGCAATATCGTCCAAACTGCCTCATGATCAAGATATGCAAGCTCAAAGCAATATTGTATCTGCGCTCTAGACACAAGTCCATTCCCTAACAGAGACCCTTTGTGAAACAAGGAGAGAAATTGTTCGATGTCGTCAAGATATGCATGGTTTTGAAACCAGACTATTAGACATTTGCTATGTTGTTCAGGAGCCTAGGGGAAATGAAGGCGAGGGTTATGGTGTTCCATCGGACAATACAACATGAAAACGTAACAGTCAGGTCAAATGAACTGAGCTTCTGAACTTCTGGTGGTGCATTTATCTGCTAGACTATTAAGTTTTATGCCAACCTTCCTTTTGTCATATAGTTGTAATTTGTTTTGGTGCGATAGAAAATTTATTCTTAACGTGCAGCCACCGGCTGAAGAAAACAGCAAGCCATTTTGGTATAGTGTAGGGTGTTCCCTATATTTGCACTGATGGCGATCTTTGATGCCGAGTGGATGTAATCTGTGCAATCGCCTTAATAGCCTAGCGTTAGTTTCGGCCTTATTTATTTCCTAGTCTTCTTTTTCCCTGGTTTGCTAGTGATGGCCATATACGGGCCGTAGGATCCATGGGTCTCCTATGGGCCGTCGATAAATGGGCCTGTAATCGGTGGGCTTCGGGCCGTCGGATAAATGGGTCTACGTGGGCCGTAATCGGGCGTAATTGGTATCGGCCCAGCACGGTAACGGGTCATTAATAGGCCGTAGGACAACAAAGGCTTAATTCTGTCACAGGCATAATGGGTCGTTAATGGGCCAAAATATAGGACGGGCTGGAAACGGCGCAACGGGTTAACAGGCCAGAAACAGGTCAACTCTTGCCTTGGGCCGAATTTGGCCAATTAGGGTAACAGGCCAGTAACGGGCCGACTCTTGCCATGGGCAAAATTTGGCCCATTAGGGGAACAGGCCAGTAGCGGGCCGACTCTTGCCATGGGCCGAATTTGGCCCGTTAGGGGAACAGGCAAGTAACGGGCCGAAAGTAATCGAGGGCCGAAAAGGAGCCCAAGAACGTATGGGCCGTCAATAGGCCGAAAGCTAACATGGGCTGGAAACGGCCCATGTAAATCACGGGCCATTAATGGGTATAAAGAAAATTATTGTTCATTATGGGCTAGAGACACCGTGGGCCTGTAAAGGGCCGAAAGATACGAAGGCCTCATATGGGCCGAAAGACGTCGTGGGCCATACATTGGCCGAAGGTGAAATGGGCTGGTGTTATATTCGACGGTCCACATGACGTTGTTGGGCCGATTTCCTTTAGGGCCTAACAGGACGTGAGTTAACGGGCCGTAAAATGGGCTATTTGCAAAGAGACCACTAACAGGCTTTTCATGGGCCAGCCTGTTAACTTTTGACCAAGTCAAATGGGCCGGCTTTGTAAGCTAAATGGGCCAGTGGTGGGCCGTGGCACGTGTCGACATATCATAGGCGCCTATCCGACCCACTGACGAGCTGACACGTGTTTCGTCCGGCCAATAAGAATTTTACACGTGAAAATTTCCCATAGGTCGGGGCTGTTAACGGGTTATCGGATCCAAAACCCGACCCGATAGCTTAACAGCATTCCGTTACGGTGGATGCCATGTGTCGGTCACCCTTGACGAAAGCACTTCTGTGATGCGCGATTTATCGTCATGGAAGTAGACACTTCCGTGATGATAATTTTGGTAATGTCATGGAACACTTCTACGACAGCACAAGTATGACTATCTTGATTCTGTCATAAAATCGTCATGGATGTACATGCATGACAAAAAACACGACCTACTATGACAAACACGTATCATCACGGAAGTGTATTTTTTTGTAGTGATGAGCTATTTATTGAGTATGAGCAAGTCACTGCTTGGGTAGCCCGGTTTTCTTCTAACAATTTGGAGGCAAATTATTATATTATCATCCACCATCTGCATTGGATGGCTCAATGGGCAGGCGCACAAGTCACCACCCTTACAGTTTAGTTAACTTCAAATAGCCAGTTGGAAGGAACCATTGGCTGAGTTGCTGACACGGCTCATACGAGATCATTTATAACCCGCCGCAGTCACCTCAACCTTCTCTGGATTCACATCGCGCTATCAACCCAATGATATACACCTTATGCTATGGTCAAAATATGAAGAATCTCAAGCCAACTCTTTGAGTCGTCTTAAGACTCGGGGGCTATGATGACATGACTCAGCAAATATTGCCAGTTTCGGCAAAAATCAAGAACCACAGGTCATTGGAGGGAAAATAACCCGGTCCCGGAGGCTACTCTGCATTGATTTAAAGGCCGTCAGAAACTTTCTGGCTTAAAATGTGCTTGGCAAACAAAAATTTCTAGCTCAATGGAAGAGTTCCGGGTTATCAAAAGAATATCCGGCTCAAGAGACATCTCTCTCCTACACAACTTTGAATCTCTCAATATCCGGACTAAAGTCCCGGCTTAAAAGAATCAATCTCTCGCAAGTTCGAGTTCTAAGAAAAAATTAAGGGGACCAAAGAGAGCCTGTTGCAAAGCACAACTCAAACATAGGTACCCTACTTCAATGACCACTGGGGCTGATCGTATTCAAATCTAGCTTAAACCCTTTTTTGGTCCGACTTTGATCATATTTGAATCAGAGTCGTTAACAAAATATCAAGGTCACTTGGGGGCTTCCTGTTTAAACATAGGTCGTATTCGAACCAAAGAGAACATAGCTGTCGGTACCCTCTTGATTGACACAATGCCAAACTCACTAGGGGGCTTCTTGATCGTATTCGAATCATAGCTTAACCACTTTTGGGTCCGATTTTGATTGTATTCGAATCAGAGTCATTAAAAAACTCTCAAGGTCATTTGGGGGCTTCCTGTTCAAACATAGGTCGTATTCGAACCAAAGAGAACATAGCTGTCAGTACCCTCTTGATCGGCGCAACGCCAAAGCCACTAGGGGCTACATGATCGTATTCGAATTCTAGCTTAACCCCTTTGGTCCGGTTTACTGATTGTATTCGAATCAGAAGCATCGATTTTTCTTTCTATTTGTCTTAAGTTTTTTGAAAACAATCTTTGATTTTGTCTTGAGACTTTTTTGTTCATATCTGAGGCATGTATATGTGGTTCCTTTTTAACCAGGCTTAACTTTGGATAGTAAGTCGCCAGCATATGACAATCATCAAATGTTTGGAAATATTGACTTCTAAAGATTGGGTTATCACCCTTATTGCGCAGGCCACATAAACCGACAGTGCAAATTCAATATCACAGGTATGATATTATTATTATAGTGATGTTTCAAAGTTATGATTTATAACAGGCTTATCTGTGACTCCTTTTTACACATCAGTGGTTATATGTGAGATATTATGACCCGCCCTGCGGTAAACCGCCAAGGGCTCTTGTGATATATTTCTATGTGCAGGGTAAGACTACATTGGGTGGTTACCCGCCCTAGCTTTTGACGTTAAGTCGCTAGGGTATATGTTGTTTAAACTCTGTGCAGGATTTACAGAGTTATGACTTACATAAATGATTAAGTTAAAGCCCATCATCAGAGATTTAAATTGGTGTCTCAAAAGGGTTATCAATTCTTGATTTTCTCAAAGGCTATAAGCCGTCGGGTTATGAAATTCTGGCTTACAATGAATGTGCATTAAGTCACCATCGTCCAAGAGCCTCCGAGTATTTGAACTTCGGATCTACTTGTCAACTGATAAGGTATTCAAATTTCTAATAGCCAAAACTTGGCCGGATTTTCACAATGATATTGAATGATTGAGGTTTTCATACCGGATTATATTATTCAAATCTTGAATAGCCAACATGGCTGGATTTTTATTATGGTTATCAATAACCAATATTCTGATGGAGGTTTTCAAAGTCGTTTCAGTGCAATGGCTATTATTTTATTAATGGACATGATTCATTTTTACAATGGAGGGAGTAGTTCCGAGTCGCTGTAGGCTTACGACCCAGCACTTGAGGGTTATATTATTCAAATTGAGGTTACATCAAATATACAAGTCCCATGTCACTGCCAGCATGCAACATGGCACTTGGGGGCTAATGCAAAGTCATTTTTATCACCTTATTCAAAGACCCGGCTCATCACATTGTAATGAGCCAGCCCTTGGGGGCTACATATTGCTTCTGTAAATAATTCAAGGTACACAAGTCTTAATCCATTATATTCAAGGGTCCACTGCTCAGTTGGTAAAGCACAAAGCTCTTAACCTTCTGGACGTGGGTTCAAGCCCCATGATGGGGTTACATCATATGATGTTCTTTTCAAAGAAGCATATATAAAGTCCCAGCTTAATATTATCTTACCGAGCCGGGCCTTGGGGGCTACATGTTGCTGTTCAAGTCTACATGATCATATTTATAAAGTCCCTGCTCATTATTACATAATGACCCGACCTTTGGGGGCTACACTGGTTGAAGTTTTCATGAGCATAAGGTAATTACAAGTCCCAGGTTGCTGCAAGCATGACAACCCGACACTTGGGGGCTATAGGTGATATCCATATAAGGGAGAAAAAATCTTCAAATTCTCATTTTTGAGCAGACCAGATTAACCCGGTGTCTGCAATAATTATGACCCGGCGTCAGCAACAATTATGACTCGGCATCATCTATTTATAACCCATCAATTTTGGTAATCATCAATTGACAAGTTTCTACATCTTCAAGCCGGCTGAAAATCAGATGAGTATTTCAAGACCAATATTTCTGTCAAGTCAGAGCATTGAAAGCCAACTCAAATGGATTATTTCTTATAATATTTCTCTACAAGAAGCCAATGTCAACAAATTGGTTATGAAGCTGGCCTATTGACCCGGATTTTTCATAAGAAGTGCCCGGATTTTTTGCATTGGTAATGTTTGAACACATCTGCTAAAGGAGATTTGCTACGAGATCATGAATGCACAGCCAGGAGGAAATGACAAGGACATAAGGATGATCAGGTGCCGGTTCAGGAAAATATTTAACCCGGAGCACAACCTATCAAGTTTGTTCTTGTGTTTATTCTACATGATCAGTTTAACATGGATAAATCCAAATTAAATTGGGGCTAATGTCGGGGATATACCCTACGGTATGACCCGGCCGGACTTGGCGTTTCATTGGTAACCCACCGGAGGATTGGCGACTCACAAGTTTGGCGGCTCACTGGTTTGACGACTCACGAGCATGGTGACTCACGGATGGCCCTGACGGCGGGTCAGATAGAAGACAAGGCCCAAGGCCCAGAAGGCCGGCTCATGCTATGGTGGGCCGGCTTAAGAGGAAAGGCATAAGGAGTTTTCCCTTAAGGGGGCAAGACTAGGATTCCGCTTGTTATAGAATTGTCCTAGTCCTACTAGGACTCCACATGTAACCCGCCCATCCAACTTATATAAGGAGGGGCAGGGCACCCCAAGAGGGGGCGAACAATAATCTCAAGGGTTAGACACAACTAAGAGGAGAGCCACTTTATGCAGCGATTCCCTCATGATCATAATGAGACCTAGCCACAAACAACATGTAGGGTTATTACCGGATGATGTTTCCTGGGGCCCGAAGCTGTCTAAATCCTTGTCTTGTGTGTTGCATCTCTTGTCCCGATCAACCCCTCTCAAGCTACCACATAGATGCGTTGGCCTCATGACTAAGTTCTCACACTAGGACATCTTCCGTGACAATTCCACGACAGAGCATCTTGTGTGATATGAGTCTTTACTTTTTAGATTACCACAATCATCCATGCTGTACACACCTTTTGAGAGAGACATACATGATTTGGAATTTTTTGAATACTCTATGTGCTTCACTTATATTTTTTGAGCTAGACAAGAATTGCTCTAGTACTTCACTTATATCTTTTAGAGCACGACGGTGTCTTGATTTTGTAGAAATTGTTGATCTCTCATTCTTCACTTATATCATTTTGAGAGTCTTTTAGAACAGCATGGTATTTGCTATGGTTATAGATTTGGTCCTAGATTGATGAGCATCCAAGTTGGGTATAATAGAAACTATCATAGAAAGTGCATTAAACACTATGATCAATTTGATGCTTGATAATTTTTTTGAGATATAAAGGTGGTAATGTTAGAGTCATGCTAGTTGGGTAATTATGAAATTGAGAAATACTTGTGTTGAAGTTGGCAAGTCCCGTAGCATGCACGTATGGTAAAAGTTGTGTGACAAATTTGTTGCATGGGATGCTCTTTTAATTGTCTTCCTTATGAGTGGAGGTCGGGATCGCGCAATGGTTAACTCCTACCAACCCTTCCCCTAGGAGCATGCATAGTAGTACTTTGCTTCGAGGGAAAGTAGACTTTTGCAATAAGTATATGAGTTCTTTATGACTAATGTGAGTCCATGGATTATACGCACTCTCACCATTCCACCATTGCCAGCCTCTATTATGACGTGCAACTTTCGCCGGTATTATGCACCCACCATTTACCTTCCTCAAAACAGCCACCATACCTACCTATTATGTCATTTCCATAGCCATTCCGAGATATAATGCCATGAAACTTTGCACCGTTCCATTTATTATGACACGCCCCATCATTGTCATATTGCTCTTTGCATGATCATGTAGTTGGCATCGTATTTGTGGCAAGGCCACCTTCATAATTTTTCGTACATGTTACTCTTGATTCATTGCATATCCCGGTACACCGCCGGAGGCATTCACGTAGAGTCATATTTTCTTCTAATATTGAGTTGTAATTCTTGAGTTGTAAATCAATAAAAGTTTGATGATCTTCATTATTAGAGCATTGTCCCAAGTGAGGAAAGGATGATAAAGACTATGATTCCCCCACAAGTCGGGATGAAACTTCGGACTTTATAAAAATAAAAGAGGCCAAAGAAGCCCATACAAAAAGAAGGCCAAAGAAGCCCACCAAAATAAAAAAAGGAAAGAAAGAAAAAAGAAAAAATGAGAGAAAAGATAGAAGGGACAATGCTACTATCTCTTTTCCACACTTGTGCTTCAAAGTAGCACCATGATCTTCATGATAGAGAGTCTCCTATCTTGTCACTTTCATATACTAGTGGGAATTTTTCATTATAGAACTTGGCTTGTATATTCCAATGACGGGCTTCCTCAAAATGCCCTAGGTCTTTGTGAGCAAGCAATTTGGATGCACACCCACTTAGTTTCTTTTGTTGAGCTTTCATATATTTATAGCTCTAGTGCATCTGTTGCATGGCAATCCCTACTCACTCACATTGATATCTATTAATGGGCATCTCCATAGGTTGATACGCCTAGTTGATGTGAGACTATCTTCTCCCTTTTTGTCTTCAAAACCACCACCCTATGCCACATATAGTGTTATGTCCATGGCTTGCACTCATGTATTGCGTAAGAGTTGAAAAAGCTCAAGCGCGTTAAGAAGTATGAACCAATTGCTTGGCTGAAACCGGGGTTGTGCATGATGGGAGTATTTTTTGTAATAAAAATGAAGCATGGCCTAACTATATGATTTTGTAGGGATGAGCTTTCTTTGGCTTTGCTATTTTGATAAGACATGATTACTTGTTAGTATGCTTGAAGTATTATTATTTTTATGTTTTCTGGACTTTTATCTTGAATCATTTGGATCTAAACAATCATGACACAATAAATAAAATTACATTGATAATTATGCTAGGTAGCATTCCACATCAAAAATTCTGTTTTTATCATTTACCTACTCGAGGACGAGCAGGAATTAAGCTTGGGGATGCTTGATACTTCTCCAACGTATCTATAATTTTTGATTATACCATGCTATTAAATTACCTATTTTGGATGTTTATGGGCTTTACTTTACACTTTTATACCATTTTTGGGACTAACCTACTAACTGAAGGCCCAGCCCGAATTGCTATTTTTTTGCCTATTTGAGTGTTTTGAAGAAAAGGAATATCAAACGGAGTCCAAACGGAATGAAACCTTCAGGAGCGATCTTTTTGGAACAAACGCAATCCAGGAGTCTTGGAGTGGACGTCAAGAAATAACCGAGGCGGCCACGAGGGTGCCCGGCGCGCCCCCACCCTCGTGGGCCCCTCATGGCTCCCTTGACCTACCTCCTTCGCTTATATATATCCACGTACCCCGAAAACATACAGGAGCACCACGAAAAACTATTTCCACCGCCGCAACCTTCTGTATCCGTGAGATCCCATCTTGGAGCCTTCGTCGGTGCTCCGCCGGAGGGGGAATCGACAATGGATGGCCTCTACATCATCTCCAAGGCCTCCCCAATGAGTTGTGAGTAGTTTACCATAGACCTTCGGGTCTATAGTTATTAGCTAGATGGCTTCTTCTCTCTCTTTGAATCTCAATACCAAGTTCTCCTCGATCTTCTTGGAGATCTATTCGATGTAACTCTTTTTGTGGTGTGTTTGTCGAGATCCGATGAATTGTGGGTTTATGATCAAGTTTATCTATGAGAAATAATTGAATCTTCTCTGAATTATTTTATGTGTGATTGGTTATCTTTGCAAGTCTCTTCGAATTATCAGTTTGGTTTGGCCTACTAGATAGATCTTTCTTGCAATGGGAGAAGTGCTTAGCTTTGGGTTCAATCTTACGGTGTCCTTTCCCAGTGACAGCAGGGGCAGCAAGGCACGTATTGTATTGTTGCCATCGAGGATAAAAAGATGGGGTTTATATCATATTGCTTGAGTTTATCCCTCTACATCATGTCATCTTGCTTAATGCATTACTCTATTCTTATGAACTTAATACTCTAGATGCAGGCAGGAGTCGATCGATGTGTGGAGTAATAGTAGTAGATGGAGAATCATTTCAATCTACTTGTTGCGGACGTGATGCCTATATACATGATCATGCCTAGATAAACACATAACTATGCACTTTTCTATCAATTGCTCGACAGTAATTTGTTCGCCCACCGTAATACTTATGCTATCTTGAGAGAAGCCACTAGTGAAACCTATGGCCCCGGGGTCTATCTTTTATCATATAAGTTTTCCATCTACTTTTATTTGCATCTTTACTTTCCAATTTTATATCATAAAAATACCAAAAATATTTATCTTATCATATTATCTCTACCAGATCTCACTTCTGCAAGTTACCGTGAAGGGATTAACAACCCCTTTATCGCGTTGGTTGCGAGGTTCTTGTTTGTTTGTGTAGGTGCGTGGGACTTTTGAGGAGCCTCCTACTAGATTGATACCTTGGTTCTCAAAAACTGAGGGAATTACTTACACTACTTTGTTGCATCACCCTTTCCTCTTCAAGGGAAAACCAACGCAGTGCTCAAGAGGTAGCACATACCTATTCTTTTTCGGAGTCTGAAACATTCTGGAAAGTGTAGCTTATGTATTCCTCCAGGGTTACGGTTTCAATAACATTGGTTTTAACATTCGTGGGATTACCTGAGATATAATGTTTGATCCTTTGACCGTTCACCACCTTCAGATTTGTGACTTCGAAGTTGTTGATTTTTATGGCACGGGGACGATAGACCTCCTTGATAACATAAGGGCCTTCCCATTTAGGGAGAAGTTTTCCTGCAAAAAATCATAAACGAGAGTTGTATAGTAAAACATAATCACCTACATTAAACTCACGCTTTTGTATCCTTCTGTCATGCCATCTTTTGACTTTTTCTTTAAACAGTTTGGCATTCGCATAGGCTTGAGTTCTCCATTCATCAAGTGAGCTAATGTCAAATAGCCTCTTCTCACCGGAAAGTTTGAAATCATAATTGAGCTCTTTAATAGCCTGCTACCTCTTGAGCACTGCGTTGGATTTCCCCGAAGAGGAGAGGATGATGTAGTAAAGTAGCGTAAGTATTTCCCTCAGTTTTTGAGAACCAAGGTATCAATCCAGTAGGAGACCACGCACAAGTCCCTCGTACCTACACAAAACGATAGCAACTCGCAACCAACGCTTAGGGGTTGTCAATCCCTTCACGGTCACTTACGAGAGTGAAATCTGATAGAGATAATATTTTTGGTATTTTTGATAGATAGATGCAAAGTAAAAAGTAAAGGCAAAGTAAAAAGAAAGCAAGTAAATAAAGTGATATAGATTGATATGATGAAAATAGACCCGAGGGCCATAGGTTTCACTAGTGGCTTCTCTCAAGAGCATAAGTATTCTACGGTGGGTGAAGAAATTACTGTTGAGCAATTGACAGAGTTGAGCATAGTTATGAGTATATCTAGGCAATGATCATGCATATAGGCATCACGTCCAAAACAAGTAGATCGAAATGATTCTGCATTTACTACTATTACTCCACTCATCGACCACTATCCAGCATGCATCTAGAGTATTAAGTAAAAACAGAGTAACGCCGTAAGCAAGATGGCATGATGTAGAGGGATAAATTCATGCAACATGATAAAAAAACCATCTTGTTATCCTCGATGGCAACAATACAATACGTGCTCTGCAACTCTTTTTGTCACTAAGTAAGGACACCGCAAGATTGAACCCAAAGCTAAGCACTTCTCCCATTGCAAGAACTACCAATCTAGTTGGACAAACCAAGAAGATAATTCGAAGAGACTTGCAAAGATAACTCAATCATACATAAAAGAATTCAGAGAAGAATCAAATATTTTCCATAGATAATACTGGATCATAAACTCACAATTCATCGGTCTCAACAAACACACCGCAAAAAGAAGATTACATCGAATAGATCTCCACGAGAGAGGGGGAGAACATTGTATTGAGATCCAAAAAGAGAAGAAGCCATCTAGCTACTAGCTATGGACCCGAAGGTCTGAAGTAAACTACTCACACTTCATCGGAGGGGCTATGGTGATGATGTAGAAGCCCTCCGTGGTGGATGCCCCCTCCGGCGGAGCTCCGGAACAGGCCCCAAGATGGGATCTCATGGATACAGAAGGTTGCGGCAGTGGAATTAGGTTTTTGGTTCCTGTTCTGATCGTTTGGGGATACATAGGTATATATAGGAGGAAGGAGTACGTCAGTGGAGCTCCGAGGGGCCCACGAGGTAGGGGGGTGCGCCCAGGGGGGCGCCCTCCACCCTCGTGACCTCCTCGGACACTTCTTGGAGTAGGGTCCAAGTCTCCTGGATCACGTTCGGTTGGAAAATCACGATCCCGAAGGTTTCATTCCGTTTGGACTCCGTTTGATATTCTGTTTCTTCGAAATACTGAAAAAGGCAAAAAACAGCAATTCTGGGCTGGGCCTCCGGTTAATAGGTTAGTCCCAAAAGTAATATAAAAGTGGAAAAAAAAGGCCAATATAGTCCAAAAAAGTAGATAAAGTAGCATGGAGCAATCAAAAATTATAGATACATTGGAGACGTATCAGGCATCCCCAAGCTTAATTCCTGCTTGTCCTCGAGTAGGTAAATGATAAAAAAGAATTTTTGATGCGGAGTGATACTTTGGCATAATTTCAATGTAAATCTTCTTAATTGTGATATGAATATTTAGATTCGAAAGATTCAAGACAAAAGTTCATATTGACACAAAAATAATAATACTTCAGGCATACTAATCAAAGCAATCATGTCTTCTCAAAATAACATGGCAAAAGAAAGTTCATCCCTACAAAATCATATAGTTAGGCTATGCTTCATTTTCGTCACACAAAGATGTTCCCAACTTCTATACCCCCGATGACAAGCCAAGCAATTGTTTCATACTTAAATAATCTCAAACTTTTTCAACCTTCACGCAATACATGAGCATGAGCCATGGATATGGCACTATGGGTGGAATAGAATATGATGATGGGGATTGTGTGGAGAAGACAAAAAAGGAGAAAGTCTCACCTTGACGAGGCTAATCAACGGGCTATGGAGATGCCCATCAATTGATGTCAACATGAGGAGTAGGGATTGCCATGCAACGGATGCACTAGAGCTATGAATGCTCAACAAAAGAAAACTAGTGGGTGTGCATCTAACTTGCTTGCTCATGAAGACCTAGGGCATTTGAGGAAGCCCATCGTAGGAATATACAAGCCAAGTTCTATAATGAAAAATTCCCACTAGTATAAAAAAGACAACTTATGAGACTCAGTACATGAAGAACAAGGTGCTACTTTGAAGCACAATATATGAGACTCACTACATGAAGAACAAGGTGCTACTTTGAAGCACAATATATGAGACTCACTACATGAAGAACAAGGTGCTACTTTGAAGCACAAGTGTGGAAAAAGAGATAGTAGCATTGCCCTATTTATTTATTTATTTATTTATTTTCTTTTTTTGGGCCTTTCTTTTTTTCTTTTTGGCCTTTCTCTTTTTTTTATTTGGGCAATGCTCTAATAATGATGATCATCACACTTCTATTGATTACAACACAAGGATTACAACTCGAAACTTAGAACAAGATATGACTCTATATGAATGCCTCCGGCGGTGTACCGGGATGGTGCAATGAATCAAGAGTGACATGTATGGAAAATAATGCATGGTGGCTTTGCCACAAATATGATGTCAACTACAAGATCATGCAATGGCAATATGACAAAAGTAATGTATGTCATGATGATGATGGTGGAAGTTGCATGTCAGTATATCTCGGATTGGCTATGGAAATGCCATGATAGGTAGGTATGGTGGCTGTTTTGAGGAAGATATAAGGAGGTTTATGTGTGATAGAGCGTATCGTATCATGGGGTTTGGATGCACCGGCAAAGTTTGCACCAACTCTCAAGGTGAGAAAGGGCAATGCACGGTACCGAAGAGGCTAGCAAAGGTGGAAAGGTGAGAGTGCGTATAATCCATGGACTCAACATTAGTCAAAAGAACTCATATACTTATTGCAAAAATTTAGAAGTCATGAAAAATTCAAGTACTACGCGCATTCTCCTAGGGGGATAGATTGGTAGTAAAAGACTATCGCTCGTCCCCGACCGCCACTCATAAGGATGCACAAGCCAGGTACACTTCATGTTTCAAATTTATTACATAACTTTAACCATACGTGCATGCTACGGGACTTGCAAACTTCAACACAAGTATTTCTCAAATTCATAATCACCCAACTAGCACGACTTTGATATTATCACCTCCATATCTCAAAACAATTATCAAGCATCAAACTTATCTTAGTATTCAATTCACTCAAAAGAAAGTTTCACATATCTTGAATACCAAGTATATTAACATTAAGCAAATTACCATGCTATTAAAGACTCTCAAAATAATCTAAGTGAAGCATGAGAGATCAAATAGTTTCTTTAAAACAAATCCACCACCGATCTCTAAAAGATCTAAGTGAAGTACTAGAGCAAAAATTATCACGCTCAAAAGATATAAGTGAAGCACCATGAGCAAAACTATCAAGCTCAAAAGATATAAGCGAAGCACATAGAGTATTCTAACAAATTCCAATTCATGTATGGCTACAACAAGGATGATTGTGGTAGACTAACAAGCAAGGACACAAATAATACAAGACACTCCAAGCAAAACACATATCATGTTGGTGAATAAAAATATAGCTCCAAGTAAATTACCGATGGAAGTGGACGAAAGAGGGGATGCCTTCCGGGGCATCCCCAAGCTTTCACTTTTTGGTGTCCTTGGATTATCTTGGGGGTTCCATGAGCATCCCCAATCTTAGGCTCTTGCCACTCCTTGTTCCATAATCCGTCAAAAGAATTCACCCAAAATTTGAAAACTTCACAACACAAAACTCAACAGAAATCTCGTGATCTCCGTTAGAGAAAGAAAATAAAAGACTACTTCAAGGTACTGTAATGAACTCATTATTTATTTATATTGTTGTTAAACCTACTGTATTCCAACTTCTCTATGGTTTATAAACTAATTTACTAGCCATAGATTCATCAAAATAAGCAAACAACACACGAAAAACAGAATCTGCCAAAAACAGAATAGTCTGTAGCAATCTGTAACTCTACAATTTTGTCAGGACCCCGACTCAATGCCACATTGATCTAGCATGTAACACCTCATATCACTTTGTGGCCTCACGCACGGTATTCCCACGGGTGTCGCCTTACCTTTTCCCGGGACCGTTTGCGCCTTTTGGCACACGTATATGATAGTGTCGCTAGCATCCATAAGGTAAGGAGCCCGGGCTGACATGGCTAGTCGTAAACCCAAAGTGGCACAAACTTACAGGGACATGCATCCATGACCCAGCATCGAACGTGTCGGTCATCAGCAAGTGAATTCGGGCTGTAGCACTGGGCTAGCAGGACTTCCGTAAACCGGGCTGTAGCGGGCTAACAGGACTCCGGTATCCATTGCGTGACATTTCCTCGAAGGGACAGACACATGAACGAAGAAGGACACATGCCGGCCAGCCTAAGTGTTCCGGAGCAGTAGCAAGCTACCAAGGCTTAGTGGAAACACTAGGAGACATTTCCCGGTAAGAGAGGCTACTAAGAATAAACAACTAGATAGTCAGATCCCACACATACCAAGCATTTCAATAATACACACAATATGCTCGATATGTGCAAATATAACAAGGCATCACAACATGACTCTACGACACAAGTACTTTATTTAAAGGCTCAGAGAGCCATACATAGCATACACACAAGTACGGGTCACACGACCCAACATTCAAGTCATACAAGCATACAAGCCAACAGCGGAAGTAACTTGTCTGAGTACAGACAACTAGTAAAATAAAAGAGGCTTGGGGAAGCCTGGCTATACTACATGGTCCTTCACAAGCTCAGGATCACCACCTGGGCCTCAGTCTACTCATCGATGTCAACGTCTACGAAGAACCCATCAGAAGGGGTTGCAGCGTCTTCTGAAAAAATGTAATTTAAAGCAACATGAGTACAAAGGTACTCAGCAAGACTTACATCAGATCCTACATACATGCACATTATCAAGAAGGGTTGGTGGGGTTATTGCAGCAGGCCAACTTTGATCTTGGCTAAGCTATCTTACGAGACACCAACTTGAAATGGTTTTGCGCACACGAGTCCACTACACACCACTTCAATACACTACCGAGGATCCACCTCCGTCTTGCTACGGAATAGCCATCCTCGGCACTCACGCTTATCTTGAGATTTTTAGTTGTATCCATTTACTTGTCTATGAACTGTATAGGCAACCAAGTAGTCCTTTACCGCGGACGCGGCTATTCGAATAGATGATGTTAACCCTGCAGGGGTGTACTTCTTCATACATGTTTACACCACTTAGCGTCTGCACACGACATGTGCTCGGCAGACTTCAAGCGAAAGCCGACGTGGGTGTGGACCACGACCTACCTAAACACCTAAGTCTCTAGTCCAGGTTTATCGCCTATTCAGGTTCCATCCACAGGGAGTCCGGCCGAGGTTTCCACATACGGACCCGAACGATGTGTATAGGGTTCCGAGACACCTAACGGGTGCCCGTGTACCCGGCCACGTACCTACCGCATCACAGCCCACCCCACGGGTCAGCGCTATCCACGGCCTCCAGTAAGCTACAAACACCAGAAACTACTTGCAACTCCTGGACAGAGGACTAGGGTGAATAAGAAGTCGAGCGGGGTCATATTTCAGGGCCCAATGTATGGTAGTAGCTGAATCTTAAATCACAAATACAGATCTCAGTGCTTAAGGTCGGCTTCAATGAAACAACCCACCATGTACTCCTACATGGCCTCTCATCGATACCTTTACCAAATCGTGTTCAACACATCACTCTCATTACCTGTCATGATCATTTCACTCTAGCCCATCACCCAGATGAACCAGAGCTGACACGACTCTAAGCATAGCAGACATAGCAAGGTAGGAACAACACATACATATGGCTCAATCAACTCCTACACATGCTAGTGGGTTTCATCTAGTTACTGTGGCAATGACAGGTCATACAGAGGAAATGGGTTCAACTACCGTAGCACACAACAGTTTGAAACGCGTTGTCTTAATGCAGTAAAAGAGAGCAGAAGCGAGAACATGGGATTGTATCAATACGATCAAATGGTTGGTTGCTTGCCTGATGGGTCGGTGCTCTGGTATTGTTCTTCGTTAGGGTAATCGTGGTACTCCTCGGAGGCAGAACCTGCCGCAAAGAGCACCGATACACAACATCACCAAACAATATGCAACAATATGATGCATGCATGAGACATGGCAAAATGAGTGTATTGGGCTAATGCAACTAACACCAGATGGGTTTGAACCATTTTGAATCAAAGATTCAAATTTCAAACTCATAAATGGCCCTTTTCAGTGCTTTATCTTGTTCTGCACTAAAGAGTAGGTTAAATTGTTTAAACATGCATGAAACTAGTACAGATGGATAGATTGGATTTTTTTTGATCATTTTTCATATATAAAACTTTGCATTTCCTGGAATTTCCTGTATAAAAATAATTCCAGTAAATAAATTACTACGTTAGCATTATGTCAGGATGACGTCAGCGGTCAACAGAACAGTCCAGGTCAACCCTGACTAGTGGGTCCCATGTGTCAGTGTAATTAGTTTAACTAAATATTGATTAAAACTAATCCTGATTAGTTCACAGAGCTGGGCCCCACCTGTCATTGACCTAGGGGTCAAACTGGGCCCACCCGTGGGTCAAACGAGGGGTCAGCGGGGTCAACTCACCGGCGTTTAGCCGCCGGCGAGGCCGAACATGGCGGTGACAGTGGTTTTGTGCATTTCGGCGATCAAAAGAGCCGCGGAGGGCATCTACGCGTAGCTGGGAGCAAGCCGCAGCTCTTGGTGGTCGTGGTTGAGCTCGGGGTGGCCAGAAACGGCGCCGGCGACGACTTTGGCGGTCGCCGGAGTTCGGGTGATGATGAAACCGAGGCTACGGAGCACGGCGAGGCTCGTGGTGAGGTGCTACGGGTTCCTACAAGCGCGGTGAGTGCATTGGACATGGTGGTGTGGCCAGTGGGTGGCCGGAGTCACGTCGGCGACGAGCTCCGCGGCGGCGCGTGCGGGTGAGCTACGTGCAGTCGGTATGGGGCTCGAGAGCGAGAAAGGAAAGGGGGAAGAGGTAGCTGGGCTCACGGCAGTCTCGAGGGAGCAAACGGCGCGGTCGGGGACGAGCTGGTGCGGCGGCGACGGCGAAGGGGATCTCCGGCGATGGCGGAGTCGGGCGAGGTCAGTGCAGAGGCCTCGGGGCAAGCGAGCGCTCGGGGCTCGACTAGCTCGACGAAGAGGAGGGCGGCGGAGCTCCTGGACACGACGACACGACGCAAGGACGACGGAGAGCGCGACTACAGTGACGGTGCGGCTACGGTGGCGTCGGTCATGGCGTGGGAGAGCGAGGGAGAGAGGCAGGTGAGGGAGTGAGGTGTCCAGGGGGTTCGGGGCATGACGTGGAGCTCATACCGGTCAGCAGAGAGGCGAGGGGAGGAAGCAGGGCGGCGGGTAGCTGCGTGGCGCATGCTGGTGCCGCCGTCGAGCACCTGCCTGCCTGCCTGGCGAAGGCAAGCAGCTCGCTGGAGCGGCTGCTGGGCTGGGCCGGCTAGGTGGGCTGGCTAGTTGGGCTGCCAGGTTAGTTCCCTCTCTCTCTCTTTATTTATCTTTTTTTATTTATTCTGTAACTTTGTGAACTTACTAAAAATACCTAAACAACTCCAAAATTCACCAAACTGCTCATGGCCATTAACTGGAATATATCCAGCATGGAACATTTTAGTTTGGGATTATTTGAGCATTTAAAATAATTTAAATGCCCAAACTCAAATACTTATGATTTAATTCAAAAACCTTAGGATGACCTAGAAAATTGTGCACCACTTTTGGCAGAGGCTCTGAACCAAGGCAAAAATGATGGACATTTTAGAAGGGCATTTCAGGTTCATTGAAAATATTTTTAGTAAACCCTAGTTGGTTTCAAAGGGGGCTGGGGGTTCTGTCATCCCCATTTCAAGTTTCTATTGAGAAAAATAGACATGATGCAACACTCTAATGCATGAGCTAGCTAGGGTGTGACAACTCACCCCCACTCAAAAGAATCTCGTCCCGAGATTTAGGTTCCTCCGGAAAGAAGGCGGGGTACTCAAGTCGAAGATGATCCTCCCTTTCCCAAGTTGCTTCCTTCTTAGAATGGTGCGACCATTGAACCTTGAGAAACTTGATATTATGACGTCGAGTGGTACGCTCGGCTTGATCGAGGATACGAATGGGGTACTCTCGATATGTGAGGTTATCTTGAAGATCAAGCGTTTCGTGGTCCACTCCATGGATAGGATCCGAGAAGCAATGCCTGAGTTGAGAAACGTGGAAGACATCGTGGACTCTGGAGAGATGCGGAGGTAGTTCCAATTGGTAGGCAACTTCTCCTCGTTTAGCTAGAATGCGAAAGGGTCCAATGTAGCGAGGAGCCAATTTGCCTTTGATACCAAAACGATGGGTTCCCTTCGGAGGAGTAACCCAAAGGTAAGCCTTCTTGTCAACCTCAAAAGTCATAGCCTTATGTTTTCTGTCATATTGACTCTTTTGACGAGATTGGGCTGTTTTCAACTTTTCACGAACGACGCGAACTTGCTCTTCCGCTTCCTGGATCATATCCGGGCCAAAGAATTGTCTTTCCCCGGTTTCTGACCAGTTAAGAGGCGTTTGACACCTTCGTCCATAGAGAACCTCAAAAGGGGCTTTACCCAAGCTAGATTGACAGCTGTTGTTATAAGCAAATTTGGCAAATGGAAGGCATTTCTCCCAATCCATTCCAAATGAGATAACAAAAGCTCGAAGCATGTCTTCTAGAATCTGGTTGACACGTTCTACTTGACCACTTGATTGAGGGTGAAAGGCAGTGCTAAAGGAAAGGCGGGTTCCCATAGCATTTTGGAAACTT
This sequence comes from Triticum aestivum, assembly GCF_018294505.1. Lineage (NCBI taxonomy): Eukaryota > Viridiplantae > Streptophyta > Magnoliopsida > Poales > Poaceae > Triticum > Triticum aestivum. The sequence continues at coordinate 566,438,819 of NC_057801.1, forward strand.
TCCCAAAATCGAGAGGTGAAGAGACTTCCTCGATCCGAGTTAATTTCCAATGGAACACCATGGAGGGACACTATTCGGGAGATGTACAAGTCTGCTATCTGACTAGCGGTTATACTCTCGCGAACAGGCAAGAAATGGGACACTTTGGAAAGACGATCGACAACGACGAAGATAGCGTTATTCCCTCTCTTGGTCCTGGGAAAACCGGTGATGAAATCCATACCAATTTTATCCCATTTCCATTTAGGAATAGCTAAGGGTTGAAGGGTGCCAGCAGGCCGTTGATGCTCTGCTTTTACACGACGACAAACGTCGCAACTAGCAACAAACTGAGCAATGTCTCTCTTCATCCTAGTCCACCAGAACCTCTGGCATAGGTCCTGATTCATCTTAGTGCTACCGGGATGAATGGTGAGAGGAGATTCATGAGCTTCCTTAAGGATCAACTGCCATAGATGCTGGTTCTTGGGAACCACTAAACGGTTCTCAATGTACACAACACCATGATCATTTGTAGAGAAACATTTAGCATCTCCGCTAGCAATGTTCTCCTTGATCTTAGATATTTCTTTATCTCGTTTTTTGGGCAGCGATGATTTGATCCGTAAGAGTAGGTTTCGCCACCAAGGTGGAAAGAAATCCTTGAGGAACGATGTGAAGATTAAGCTTCCGAAATTCCTCATGGAGAAGCGGTTGACTTTGTTGTAACATCAGATTGTTACAATAAGATTTACGACTTAGTGCATCAGCCATGACATTGGCTTTTCCTGGGGTGTAAGTTATCCCTAAGTCGAAATCTGTGATCAACTCGACCCAACGTCTTTGCCTAAGATTCAAATCCGGTTGGGTGAATATATACTTCAGACTTTGATGATCGGTGAAGATTTTGCAATGATTACCGAGGAGGTAATGTCGCCAGGTTTTGAGTGCATGGACTACAGCTGCAAGCTCTAGATCATGAGTAGGGTAATTCTCCTCATGTGGGTGCAATTTCCGTGAAGCATAAGCAATTACGTGACGATCTTGCATAAGAATGCAACCTAGTCCTTGTCGCGAGGCGTCGCAATAGATAACAAAGTCCTTAGAGAAATCTGGTGGTACCAGTACGGGAGCAGATGTCAGGCATCTTTTCAGTTCCTGAAAGTTGTGCTCACATTGTGGAGTCCACTCGAACTTTTTATCTTTCTTGAGGAGTTCAGTTAGAGGTTTGGCAACCTTGGAGAAGTTCTCGACAAAGCGGCGACAATAGCTCGCTAAGCCAAGGAAACTCCAAACTTGCTTGACCGATTCAGGTGGAGTCCAATTAAGGATGGCTTGAACTCGCTCGGGATTGATAGCAATACCCTTACCAGAAATTACATGTCCTAGATAGGTCACTTCTGGCAACCAAAATTCGCATTTAGAGAACTTGGCATAAAGGCGATGCTCTCGGAGTTTCATCAACACTAGCCTTAGATGCTCGGCACGTTCTTCCTCGTTCTTGGAGTAGATGAGTATATCATTGAGGTAAACCACAACGAATTTATCCAAATACTCCATGAAGATTGAGTTCATTAAGCGAGGAAAGTGGCTGGAGCATTGGTTAAACCGAAGGACATGACGGTGTACTCGTATTGGCCATAACGAGTAACAAAGGCCGTTTTAGGAATGTCCCCGTTCCTGATTTTGATTTCATGGTAGCCCAACCTCAAATCCATTTTGGAGAAGATGGAGGATCCAGCGAGTTGATCATACAGATCGTTGATCCTGGGGAGCGGATACTTGTTCTTGATTGTGACCAGGTTGACTGGTCGATAATCTACAACCATCCGATCCGTACCATCCTTCTTCTTGACGAAGAGAACGGGACAAGCCCATGGAGACGAACTAGGACGGATGAAACCCTTTTTCAAGGACTCATCGAGTTGTTTCTTAAGCTCGGCTAGTTCTAGGGGTGCCATCTTATAGGGTCTTATAGAAATTCGGACAGTTCCTGGAATGAGATCTATTACGAACTCGACATCTCTGTCAGGTGGAATACCTGGCTATTCTTCTGGAAAGACATCCGGAAAGTCACGGACTACCGGAACGTAGTTGAGGTCTGGCAAAGGACTGGCGTTAAGTGAATATAGCTGTCGCTTGGCTACTCGGGTCAATACATTGACTATCTTTTCCGAAGGATGGGTGAGTTGAACGGTCCTAGAGAAGCAATCAATCTTAGCATGATGGGCTGACATCCAGTCCATACCCAAAATGATATTAATATCCGAAGATTTGAGGGCTATCAAAGATGCGAGAAAAACAAGTCTGTCGACTTGAATTTCATTCCCATGGCTTACTCTAGAGGTTTGCCATCTAGAACCAGGAGTAGAAATTTCCATAGTGGACGGCATGTCGCAGAATGCGGTGTTATGCAAACGAGCATAATTTTCGGATATGAATGAATGAGATGCTCCAGTATCAAAAAGAACAGATGCCGGGTGGCAGTTAACAAGGAGCGTACCAAGAACGACGTTTGGATCCTCTTGAGCTTCTTCAACAGAGATACAGTTTACATGGCCACGTGCAGCAGTGGCCGGCTTGGCGTAGAACACTTTCCCTATCGGGTTGCCACGGCTAACAGCTTTTCCAGACTGGTTGGGGTTGGTCTGGGGACACTCGCGCAGGTAGTGGCCCGATTCCCCACACTTGAAGCATGTCACGGAGCTAGTGCGTGGAGGAGCATTGTTGGTTGGCCCACCATAGGGCTTGGCTGGTGCATACTGTTGAGCTGGGCGAGGCGCCTGGTAGGATGGCCTCGGTGTGAACCTGGGTGGTAGGGCGGTGTTAGGCACCCACACCCGGCGCTTCTGAGGACCAGCACCGGATGAGGAACCCATGTCACGGCCATGCTTGCATGTTGCTTCATAATCAGTCTAACCAGACTCAGCACTGATGGCTTTGTTAACAAGCTTCTGAAAAGATGTGCACTCATGCAGACGGAGGTCACGGTGAAGCTCAGGGCTATGTCCCTTGCGGAACCTTGCTTGCTTCTTGGCATCAGTGGAAACTTCCTCAGTTGCATACCGTGCTAGGTTACCGAACTCCCTGCTGTATGCATCCACAGAGAGTCGACCTTGAGTGAAACTGCAGAACTCCTCACATTTATGGTCCATAAGACCCTCCGGAATGTGATGTTCACGGAAAGCCTCGCTGAATTCAGCCCAAGTAGTGACCTGGCCCATCGGGCGCATGGCTCCATAGTTCTCCCACCAGAGACTGGCGGGGCCTTCAAGATGATATGCAGCAAATGTGACCTTGTCAGCCTCAGCTACGAGTGTAGAGCGTAGCTTGTGAGTAATACTGCGAAGCCAGTCATCAGCATCGAGAGGCTCGACGGATTGGTGGAAAGTGGGTGGATGTAACTTGATGAAGTCACTGAGCGACACCAAGTTATTCCTCTGATGGTGTGCTGTGTTTTGCTCGATGCGCTCCAACAAAGGGTTGGTCTCCCGCTTGTTTCTCTCGGCTTCCAGCATAACCTCGGCCAGAGAAGGAGGGTGAGGTAGGTTTGTTTCCCCAACTCTGCTGCCTTTGGCCTGCTCTGGGGGAGCAGGGTTGGTGCTGGTGTTAACCATCCTAGGAAAACAATACAATGGTTTAGTCCAGGATGATAAGATTCCGACATAGAAATGTAGAATGCAATGGATAACTTGGAATGTAAGATGATCATCCGTATGACATGGTAGATACAGAAACTGCTTCTTTTATTCCCTCGTCATACACACCATACAAGGTTTAGTACAAAACCAAACAAAGTACTACTACGGTGAAAGGAAGATTACATCTCATCGGAGGCATTCCAAGCTCCTATACATTATTTTTCTACACCTCCGGAAGGTGGTACAAGCTAGGTCATATCCCACGAGTCACGCGGGATGGTGGACGATACAACTAATACAATACTAGTGATACTACTACTAACTCAGACAGCTCCGTAGTAGTCTTCATAGAAGTCACCTCCACAACCTGGAAGCTCAACGTGATCATCCGGAAACAGTCAGTCCCGTGGAGCTTGTGGACCATAGGGGCTAGGATGAGGTCTTGGACCAACAAACGGTGGCCTGCGGGGACCACGAGGTGGGGTGCTGCCTCCTACATCACGACAATCCATCATGTCTGGCAGAGCGGATCTCACAGGATAGAGATCTCGCATATCCATATATCCAGCTTGCACAGCCGGTGCAAACCGAGTCAAAGTGGCCCAATGATCAGCACGGGTATTGAAAAGCTCCAGTCTCAAGGCCTGATTTTCACGGTCCTTGTCTTCAAGCAACTATGCAGTGGTGCGGGTTAGTGAGTCCTCCTGAGTGGAGTCAGCATAGATAGCCTGGAGATACCCTTGTGCTCCCGGAATTGAAGCTGGCATATATCGGAAGTTGGAGTCCCGAAATAGGCCAGTCCTGACTCGCATGATGGTCATCATAGAGTAGGCAGCATCCTGCACAGCCATCTCAATAGTAACCCCGAGTGCGTAGGAGCAGTGGAGGGGCTCGGTAGATCCAGGATAAGATGGAAATATCCTGACAGTGCAAAAATATTGACTTTGATTAAAGTCTCGGAATTGCTCTTCGACCGTGTACTCAAGATACCAACGGTATCCTGCCTCAGTCATTATCCTGACCAACATGGCAGTATGGTCGGGTACATCTAGGCATCGAGTCAAACTAACCACTTGATTCTGAGGACGGGAAGCCATCTGGAACATGATAAACACAAGACATTAGAATTCCTAGCAGAAATTGGACAACATAACGGCTGTAATTGCTCAAAAAGGATTTTGAGGCATTTTGCAAAGAATTGCATAGACACTCAACAACATCATATCAAGGTTCTGGGTCCATCTTAGCACATAATGGGGTAGTAGAACTGAACTAGGCTTGTAACCATCAAACCTATAAGGTACTACTGATTAGTAACACGTGAACCTGATAGAGAGAAGAGATCCTAATTCCTTATCCCCCGGTGGAAGAATAGACTGACTCAGATCAGAATGTCATGAGATAAAGGAGTAAAAAGAGCCTTACGTTCCATCCCACAATCAATTCCCCTACATATAACTAAAGCATTTCTAGACTCAACATCGACCAGTTTGGCTTGGAGGACCTACAGATAGTCCGGCTCTGATGCCAACGCTGTCAGGACCCCGACTCAATGCCACATCGATCTAGCATGTAACACCTCATATCACTTTGCGGCCTCACGCACGGTATTCCCACGGGTGTCGCCTTACCTTTGCCCGGGACCGTTTGCGCCTTTTGGCACACGTATATGATAGTGTCGCTAGCATCCATATGGTAAGGAGCCCGGGCTGACATGGCTAGTCATAAACCCAACGTGGCACAAACTTACAGGGACAGGCATCCATGACCCAGCATCGAACGTGTCGGTCATCAGCAAGTGAATTCGGGCTATAGCATTGGGCTAGCAGGACTCCGGTAAACCGGGCTGTAGCGGGCTAACAGGACTCCGGTATCCATCGCGTGACATTTCCCCGAAGGAACAGACATAGGAATGAAGAAGGACACATGCCAGATGGCCTAAGTGTTCCGGAGCAGTAGCAAGCTACCAAGGCTCAGTGGAAACACTAGGAGACATTTCCCGGTAAGAGAGGCTACTAAGAATAAACAACTAGATAGTCAGATCCCACACATACCAAGCATTTCAATCATACACACAATATGCTCGATATGTGCAAATACAACAAGGCATCACAACATGACTCTATGACACAAGTACTTTATTTAAAGGCTCAGAGAGCCATACATAGCATACACACAAGTACGGGTCACACGACCCAGCATTCAAGTCATACAAGCATACAAGCCAACAACGAAAGTAACTTGTCTGAGTACAGACAACTAGTAAAATAAAAGAGGCTTGGGGAAGCCTGGCTATACTACATGGTCCTTCACAAGCTCAGGATCACCACCTGGGCCTCAGTCTACTCATCGATGTCAACTTCTACGAAGAACCCATCAGAAGGGGTTGCAGCGTCTTCTGAAAAAATGTAATTTAAAGCAACATGAGTACAAAGGTACTCAGCAAGACTTACATCAGATCCTACATACATGCACATTATCAAGAAGGGTTGGTGGGGTTATTGCAGCAAGCCAGCTTTGACTCTTGGCTAAGGTATCTTACGAGACACCAACTTGAAATGGTTTTGCACACACGAGTCCACTACACACCACTTCAATACACTACCGAGGATCCACCTCCGTCTTGCTACGGAAGAGCCATCCTCGGCACTCATGCTTATCTTGAAATTTTTAGTAGTATCCATTTACTTATCTATGAACTGTATAGGCAATCAAGTAGTCCTTTACCGCGGACGCTGCTATTCGAATAGATGATGTTAACCCTACAGGGGTGTACTTCTTCATACATGTTTCCACCCCTTAGCGTCTACACACGACATGTGCTCGGCAGACTTCAAGCAAAAGCCGACGTGGGTGTGGACCACGACCTACCTAAACACCTAAGTCTCTAGTCTAGGTTTATCGCCTATTCAGGTTCCATCCGCAGGGAGTCCGGCCGAGGTTTCCACATACGGCCCCGAACGATGTGTACAGGGTTCCGAGACACCTAATGGGTGCCCATGTACCCAGCCACATACCTACTGCATCACAGCCCACCCCGCGGGTCAGCGCTGTCCACGACCTCCAGTAAGCTACAAACACCAGAAACTACTTGCAACTCCTGGACAGAGGACTAGGGTGAATAAGAAGTCGAGCGGGGTCATATTTCAGGGCCCAATGTATGGTAGTAGTTGAATCTTAAATCACAAATACAGATCTTAGTGCTTAAGGTCGGCTTCAATGAAACAACCCACCATGTACTCCTACATGGCCTCTCATCGATACCTTTACCAAATCGTGTTCAACACATCACTCTCATTACCAGTCATGATCATTTCACTCTAGCCCATCACCCAGATGAACCAGACCTGACACGACTCTAAGCATAGTAGGCATAGCAAGGTAGGAACAACACATACATATGGCTCAATCAACTCCTACACATGCTAGTGGGTTTCATGTAGTTACTGTGGCAATGACAGGTCATGCAGAGGAAATGGGTTCAACTACCATAGCACACAGCAGTTTGAAACGCGTTGTCTTAATGCAGTAAAAGAGAGCAGAAGCAAGAACATGGGATTGTATCGATATGATCAAATGGTTGGTTGCTTGCCTGATGGGTCGGTGCTCTGGTATTGTTCTTCGTTAGGGTAATCGTGGTACTCCTCGGAGGCAGAACCTGCTGCAAAGAGCACCGATACACAACATCACCAAACAATATGCAACAATATGATGCATGCATGAGACATGGCAAAATGAGTGTATTGGGCTAATGCAACTAACACCAGATGGGTTTGAACCATTTTGAATCAAAGATTCAAATTTCAAACTCATAAATGGCCCTTTTAAGTGCTTTATCTTGTTCTGCACTAAACAGCAGGTTAAGTTGTTTAAACATGCATGAAACCAGTACAGATGGATAGATTGGATTTTTCTGATCATTTTTCATATCTAAAACTTTGCATTTGGAGTTACAAATTAATTTCTATGACTTTTTTAAGTTTGTGGTATTTCCTGGAATTTCCTGTATAAAAATAATTCCAGTAAATAAATTACTGCATCAGCATTACGTCAGGATGACGTCAGCGGTCAAGGAACAGTCCAGGTCAACCCTGACTAGAGGGTCCCGTGTGTCAGTCTAATTAGTTAACAGAGCTGGGCCCCACCTGTCATTGACCCAGGGGTCAAACTGGGCCCACCCGTGGGTCAAACAAGGGGTCAGCGGGGTCAACTCACCGGTGTTTAGCCGCCGGCGAGGCCAAACGCGGCGGCGAGAGTGGTTTTGTGCATTCCGGCGAACAAAAGAGCCGCGGAGGGCATCTATGCGTAGCTGGGAGCAAGCCGCAGCTCTTGGTGGTGGTGGTTGAGCTCGGGGTGGCCGGAAACGGCGCCGGCGATGACTTTGGCGGTCGCCGGAGTTCAGGTGATGATGAAACCGAGGCTACGGAGCACGGCGAGGCTCGTGGTGAGGTGCTACGGGTTCCTACGAGCGCGGTGAGTGCGTTGGACATGGTGGTGTGGCCAGTGGGTGGCCGGAGTCACGTCGGCGACGAGCTCCGCGGCGGCGCGTGCGGGTGAGCTACGTGCAGTCAGTACGGGGCTCGGGAGCGAGAAAGGAAAGGGGGAAGAGGTAGCTGGGCTCACGGCGGTCTCGAGGGAGCAGACGGCGCGGTCGGGGACGAGCTGGTGCGGCGGCGACGGCGAAGGGGATCTCCGGCGATGGCGGAGTCGGGCAAGGTCGGTGCAGAGGCCTCGGGGCAAGCGAGCGCTCGGGGCTCGGCTAGCTCGACGAAGAGGAGGGCGGCGGAGCTCCTGGACACGACGACACGATGCAAGGACGATGGAGAGCGCGACTACGGCGACGGTGCGTCTACGGTGGCGTCGGTCATGGCGTGGGAGAGAGAGGGAGAGAGGCAGGTGAGCGAGTGAGGTGTCCAGGGGGTTTGGGGCACGATGTGGAGCTCATACCGGTCAGCAGAGAGGCGAGGGGAGGAAGCAGGGCGGCGGGCAGCTGCGTGGCGCGTGCTAGTGCCGCCGTCGAGCACCAGCCTGCCTGCCTGGCGAAGGCAAGCAGCTCGCTGGAGCGGCTTTTGGGCTGGGCCGGCTAGGTGGGCTGGCTAGTTGGGCTGCCAGGTTAGTTCCCTCTCTCTCTCTCTTTATTTATCTTTTTTTATTTATTCTGTAACGTTGTGAACATACTAAAAATACCTAAACAACTCCAAAATTCACCAAACTGCTCATGGCCATAACTGGAATATATCCAACATGGAACATTTTAGTTTGGGATTATTTGAGCATTTAAAATAATTTATATAATTTAAATGCCCAAACTCAAATACTTATGATTTAATTCAAAAACCTTAGGATGACCTAGAAAATTGTGCACCACTTTTGGCAGAGGCTCTGAACCAAGGCAAAAATGATGGACATTTTAGAAGGGCATTTCGGGTTCATTGAAAATATTTTTAGTAAACCCTAGTTGGTTTCAGAGGGGGCTGGGGGTTCTGTCATCCCCATTTCAAGTTTCTGTTGAGAAAAATAGACATGATGCAACACTCTAATGCATGAGCTAGCTAGGGTGTGACAAAATTCTACCAAAATAGGAAGTCCTGTACAATTTGTTTATTGATCATATTTGAATCAGAGTCGTTAACAAAATATCAAGGTCACTTGGGGGCTTCCTGTTTAAACATAGGTCGTATTCGAACCAAAGAGAACATAGCTGTCGGTACCCTCTTGATTGACACAATGCCAAACTCACTAGGGGGATTCTTGATCGTATTCGAATCATAGCTTAACCCCTTTTGGGTCCGACTTTGATTGTATTCGAATCAGAGTCATTAAAAAACTCTCAAGGTCATTTGGGGGCTTCCTGTTCAAACATAGGTCGTATTCGAACCAAAGAGAACATAGCTGTCAGTACCCTCTTGATCGGCGCAACGCCAAAGCCACTAGGGGCTACATGATCGTATTCGAATCCTAGCTTAACCCCTTTGGTCCGGTTTACTGATTGTATTCGAATCAGAAGCATCGATTTTTCTTTCTATTTGTCTTAAGTTTTTTGAAAACAATCTTTGATTTTGTCTTGAGACTTTTTTGTTCATATCTGAGGCATGTATATGTGGTTTCTTTTTAACCCGGCTTAACTTTGGATAGTAAGTCGCCAGCATATGACAATCATCAAATGTTTGGAAATATTGACTTCTAAAGATTGGGTTATCACCCTTACTGCACAGGCCACATAAACCGACAGTGCAAATTCAATATCACAGGTATGATATTATTATTATAGTGATGTTTCAAAGTTATGATTTATAACAGGCTTATCTGTGACTCCTTTTTACACATCAGTGGTTATATGTGAGATATTATGACCCGCCCTACGGTAAACCGCCAAGGGCTCTTGTGATATATTTCTATGTGCAGGGTAAGACTACATTGGGTGGTTACCCGCCCTAGCTTTTGACGTTAAGTCGCTAGGGTATATGTTGTTTAAACTCTGTGCAGGATTTACAGAGTTATGACTTACATAAATGATTAAGTTAAAGCCCATCATCAGAGATTTAAATTGGTGTCTCAAAAGGGTTATCAATTTTTGATTTTCTTAAAGGCTATAAGCCGTCGGGTTATGAAATTCTGGCTTACAATGAATGTGCATTAAGTCACCATCGTCCAAGAGCCTCCGAGTATTTGAACTTCGGATCTACTTGTCAACTGATAAGGTATTCAAATTTCTAATAGCCAAAACTTGGCCGGATTTTCACAATGATATTGAATGATTGAGGTTTTCATACCGGATTATATTATTCAAATCTTGAATAGCCAACATGGCTGGATTTTTATTATGGTTATCAATAACCAATATTCTGATGGAGGTTTTCAAAGTCGTTTCAGTGCAATGGCTATTATTTTATTAATGGACATGATTCATTTTTACAATGGAGGGAGTAGTCCCGAGTCGCTGTAGGCTTACGACCCAGCACTTGAGGGTTATATTATTCAAATTGAGGTTACATCAAATATACAAGTCCCATGTCACTGCCAGCATGCAACATGGCACTTGGGGGCTAATGCAAAGTCATTTTTATCACCTTATTCAAAGACCCGGCTCATCACATTGTAATGAGCCGGCCCTTGGGGGCTACATATTGCTCCTGTAAATAATTCAAGGTACACAAGTCTTAATCCATTATATTCAAGGGTCCACTGCTCAGTTGGTAAAGCACAAAGCTCTTAACCTTCTGGACGTGGGTTCAAGCCCCATGATGGGGTTACATCATATGATGTTCTTTTCAAAGAAGCATATATAAAGTCCCAGCTTAATATTATCTTACCGAGCCGGGCCTTGGGGGCTACATGTTGCTGTTCAAGTCTACATGATCATATTTATAAAGTCCCTACTCATTATTACATAATGACCCGACCTTTGGGGGCTACACTGGTTGAAGTTTTCATGAGCATAAGGTAATTACAAGTCCCAGGTTGCTGCAAGCATGACAACCCGACACTTGGGGGCTATAGGTGATATCCATATAAGGGAGAAAAAATCTTCAAATTCTCAGTTTTGAGCAGACCAGATTAACCCGGTGTCTGCAATAATTATGACCCGGCGTCAGCAACAATTATGACTCGGCATCATCTATTTATAACCCATCAATTTTGGTAATCATCAATTGACAAGTTTCTACATCTTCAAGCCGGCTGAAAATCAGATGAGTATTTGAAGACCAATATTTCTGTCAAGTCAGAGCATTGAAAGCCAACTCAAATGGATTATTTCTTATAATATTTCTCTACAAGAAGCCAATGTCAACAAATTGGTTATGAAGCTGGCCTATTGACCCGGATTTTTCAGAAGAAGTGCCCGGATTTTTTGCATTGGTAATGTTTGAACACATCTGCTAAAGGAGATTTGCTACGAGATCATGAATGCGCAGCCAGGAGGAAATGATAAGGACATAAGGATGATCAGGTGCCGGTTCAGGAAAATATTTAACCCGGAGCACAACCTATCAAGTTTGTTCTTGTGTTTATTCTACATGATCAGTTTAACATGGATAAATCCAAATTAAAATGGGGCTAATATCGGGGATATACCCTACGGTATGAGCCGGCCGGAAGTATGACCCGGCCGGACTTGGCGTTTCATTGGTAACCCACCGGAGGATTGGCGACTCACAAGTTTGGCGACTCACTGGTTTGACGACTCACGAGCATGGTGACTCATGGATGGCCCTGACGGCGGGTCAGATAGAAGACAAGGCCCAAGGCCCAGAAGGCCGGCTCATGCTATGGTGGGCCGGCTTAAGAGGAAAGGCATAAGGAGTTTTCCCTTAAGGGGGCAAGACTAGGATTCCGCTTGTTATAGAATTGTCCTAGTCCTACTAGGACTCCACATGTAACCTGCCCATCCAACTTATATAAGGAGGGGCAGGGCACCCCAAGAGGGGGCGAACAATAATCTCAAGGGTTAGACACAACTAAGAGGAGAGCCGCTTTATGCAGCGATTCCCTCATGATCATAATGAGACCTAGCCACAAACAACATGTAGGGTTATTACCGGATGATGTTTCCTGGGGCCCGAAGCTGTCTAAATCCTTGTCTTGTGTGTTGCATCTCTTGTCCCGATCAACCCCTCTCAAGCTACCACATAGATGTGTTGGCCTCATGACTAAGTTCTCACACTAGGACATCTTCCGTGACAATTCCACGACAGAGCATCTTGTGTGATATGAGTCTTTACTTTTTAGATTACCACAATCATCCATGCTGTACACACCTTTTGAGAGAGACATACATGATTTGGAATTTTTTAGAATACTCTATGTGCTTCACTTATATTTTTTGAGCTAGACAAGAATTGCTCTAGTACTTCACTTATATCTTTTAGAGCACGACGGTGTCTTGATTTTGTAGAAATTGTTGATCTCTCATTCTTCACTTATATCATTTTGAGAGTCTTTTAGAACAGCATGGTATTTGCTATGGTTATAGATTTGGTCCTAGATTGATGAGCATCCAAGTTGGGTATAATAGAAACTATCATAGAAAGTGCATTAAACACTATGATCAATTTGATGCTTGATAATTTTTTTGAGATATAAAGGTGGTAATGTTAGAGTCATGCTAGTTGGGTAATTATGAAATTGAGAAATACTTGTGTTGAAGTTGGCAAGTCCCGTAGCATGCACGTATGATAAAAGTTGTGTGACAAATTTGTTGCATGGGATGCTCTTTTAATTGTCTTCCTTATGAGTGGAGGTCGGGAACGCGCAATGGTTAACTCCTACCAACCCTTCCCCTAGGAGCATGCATAGTAGTACTTTGCTTCGAGGCAAAGTAGACTTTTGCAATAAGTATATGAGTTCTTTATGACTAATGTGAGTCCATGGATTATAAGCACTCTCACCATTCCACCATTGCCAGCCTCTATTATGCCGTGCAAATTTCGCCGGTATTATGCACCCACCATTTACCTTCCTCAAAACAGCCACCATACCTACCTATTATGTCATTTCCATAGCCATTCCGAGATATAATGCCATGCAACTTTGCACCGTTCCATTTATTATGACACGCCCCATCATTGTCATATTTCTCTTTGCATGATCATGTAGTTGGCATCGTATTTGTGGCAAGGCCACCTTCATAATTTTTCGTACATGTTACTCTTGATTCATTGCATATCCTGGTACACCGCCGGAGGCATTCACGTAGAGTCATATTTTCTTCTAAGTATTGAGTTGTAATTCTTGAGTTGTAAATCAATAAAAGTTTGATGATCTTCATTATTAGAGCATTGTCCCAAGTGAGGAAAGGATGATAAAGACTATGATTCCCCCACAAGTCGGGATGAGAATTCGGACTTTATAAAAATAAAAGAGGCCAAAGAAGCCCATACAAAAAAAGGCCAAAGAAGCCCACCAAAATAAAAAAAGGAAAGAAAGAAAAAAGAAAAAAAATAAAAGAAAAAAATGAGAGAAAAGATAGAAGGGACAATGCTACTATCCCTTTTCCACACTTGTGCTTCAAAGTAGCACCATGATCTTCATGATAGAGAGTCTCCTATCTTGTCACTTTCATATACTAGTGGGAATTTTTCATTATAGAACTTGGCTTGTATATTCCAATGACGGGCTTCCTCAAAATGCCCTAGGTCTTTGTGAGCAAACAATTTGGATGCACACCCACTTAGTTTCTTTTGTTGAGCTTTCATATATTTATAGCTCTAGTGCATCTGTTGCATGGCAATCCCTACTCACTCACATTGATATCTATTAATGGGCATATCCATAGCCCGTTGATACGCCTAGTTGATGTGAGACTATCTTCTCCCTTTTTGTCTTCAAAACCACCACCCTATGCCACATATAGTGTTATGTCCATGGCTTGCACTCATGTATTGCGTAAGAGTTGAAAAAGCTGAAGCGCGTTAAAAAGTATGAACCAATTGCTTGGCTGAAACCGGGGTTGTGCATGATGGGAGTATTTTTTGTAATAAAAATGAAGCATGGCCTAACTATATGATTTTGTAGGGATGAGCTTTCTTTGGCATAATTCCTGCTCGTCCTCGAGTGAACTTTCTTAATTGTGATATGAATATTTAAATCCAAAAGATTCAAGACAAAAGTTCATATTGACACAAAAATAATAATACTTCAGGCATACTAATCAAAGCAATCATGTCTTCTCAAAATAACATGGCAAAAGAAAGTTCATCCCTACAAAATCATATAGTTAGGCTATGCTTCATTTTCGTCACACAAAGATGTTCCCAACTTCTATACCCCCGATGACAAGCCAAGCAATTGTTTCATACTTAAATAATCTCAAACTTTTTCAACCTTCACGCAATACATGAGCATGAGCCATGGATATGGCACTATGGGTGGAATAGAATATGATGATGGGGATTGTGTGGAGAAGACAAAAAAGGAGAAAGTCTCACATTGACGAGGCTAATCAACGGGCTATGGAGATGCCCATCAATTGATGTCAACATGAGGAGTAGGGATTGCCATGCAACGGATGCACTAGAGCTATGAATGCTCAACAAAAGAAAACTAGTGGGTGTGCATCTAAATTGCTTGCTCATGAAGACCTAGGGCATTTGAGGAAGCCCATCGTAGGAATATACAAGCCAAGTTCTATCATGAAAAATTCCCACTAGTATAAAAAGACAACTTATGAGACTCAGTACATGAAGAACAAGGTGCTACTTTGAAGCACAATATATGAGACTCACTACATGAAGAACAAGGTGCTACTTTGAAGCACAATATATGAGACTCACTACATGAAGAACAAGGTGCTACTTTGAAGCACAAGTGTGGAAAAAGAGATAGTAGCATTGCCCTATTTATTTATTTATTTATTTATTTTCTTTTTTTGGGCCTTTCTTTTTTTCTTTTTGGCCTTTCTCTTTTTTTTATTTGGGCAATGCTCTAATAATGATGATCATCACACTTCTATTGATTACAACACAAGGATTACAACTAGAAACTTAGAACAAGATATGACTCTATATGAATGCCTCCGGCGGTGTACCGGGATGGTGCAATGAATCAAGAGTGACATGTATGGAAAATAATGCATGGTGGCTTTGCCACAAATACGATGTCAACTACAAGATCATGCAATGGCAATATGACAAAAGTAATGTATGTCATGATGATGATGGTGGAAGTTGCATGGCAATATATCTCAGAATGGCTATGGAAATGCCATGATAGGTAAGTATGATGGCTGTTTTGAGGAAGATATAAGGAGGTTTATGTGTGATAGAGTGTATCGTATCATGGGCTTTGGATGCACCGGCAAAGTTTGCACCAACTCTCAAGGTGAGAAAGGGCAATGCACGGTACCGAAGAGGCTAGCAAAGGTGGAAAGGTGAGAGTGCGTATAATCCATGGACTCAACATTAGTCAAAAGAACTCATATACTTATTGCAAAAATTTAGAAGTCATCAAAAATTCAAGTACTACGCGCATTCTCCTAGGGGGATAGATTGGTAGGAAAAGACCATCGCTCGTCCCCGACCGCCACTCATAAGGATGCACAAGCCAGGTACACTTCATATTTCAAATTTATTACATAACTTTAACCATACGTGCATGCTACGGGACTTGCAAACTTCAACACAAGTATTTCTCAAATTCATAATCACCCAACTAGCACGACTTTGATATTATCACCTCCATATCTCAAAACAATTATCAAGCATCAAACTTATCTTAGTATTCAATTCACTCAAAAGAAAGTTTCACATATCTTGAATACCAAGTATATTAACATTAAGCAAATTACCATGCTATTAAAGACTCTCAAAATAATCTAAGTGAAGCATGAGAGATCAAATAGTTTCTTTAAAACAAATCCACCACCGATCTCTAAAAGATATAAGTGAAGTACTAGAGCAAAAATTATCACGCTCAAAAGATATAAGTGAAGCACTATGAGCAAAACTATCAAGCTCAAAAGATATAAGCGAAGCACATACAGTATTCTAACAAATTCCAATTCATGTATGGCTCTCTCAAAAGATGTGTACAACAAGGATGATTGTGGTAGACTAACAAGCAAGGACACAAATAATACAAGACACTCCAAGCAAAACACATATCATGTTGGTGAATAAAAATATAGCTCCAAGTAAATTACCGATGGAAGTGGACGAAAGAGGGGATGCCTTCCGGGGCATCCCCAAGCTTTCACTTTTTGGTGTCCTTGGATTATCTTGGGGGTGCCATGAGCATCCCCAAGCTTAGGCTCTTGCCACTCCTTGTTCCATAATCCATCAAAAGAATTCACCCAAAATTTGAAAACTTCACAACACAAAACTCAACAGAAAACTCGTGATCTCCGTTAGAGAAAGAAAACAAAAGACTACTTCAAGGTACTGTAATGAACTCATTATTTATTTATATTGGTGTTAAACCTACTGTATTCCAAATTCTCTATGGTTTATAAACTAATTTACTAGCCATAGATTCATCAAAATAAGCAAACAACACACGAAAAACAGAATCTGCCAAAAACAGAATAGTCTGTAGCAATCTGTAACTAACACAAACTTCCGGAACTCTACAAATTTGTCAGGACCCCGACTCAATGCCACATTGATCTAGCATGTAACACCTCATATCACTTTGTGGCCTCACGCACGGTATTCCCACAGGTGTCGCCTTACCTTTGCCCGGGACCGTTTGCGCCTTTCGGCACACGTATATGATAGTGTCGCTAGCATCCATAAGGTAAGGAGCCCGGGCTGACATGACTAGTCGTAAACCCAAAGTGGCACAAACTTACAGGGACATGCATCCATGACCCAGCATCGAACGTGTCGGTCATCAGCAAGTGAATTCGGGCTGTAGCACTGGGCTAGCAGAACTTCCGTAAACCGGGCTGTAGCGGGCTAACAGGACTCCGGTATCCATCGCGTGACATTTCCCCGAAGGGACAGACACAGGAACGAAGAAGGACACATGCCAGCTAGCCTAAGTGTTCCGGAGCAGTAGCAAGCTACCAAGGCTCAGTGGAAACACTAGGAGACATTTCCCGGTAAGAGAGGCTACTAAGAATAAACAACTAGATAGTCAGATCCCACACATACCAAGCATTTCAATAATACACACAATATGCTCGATATGTGCAAATACAACAAGGCATCACAACATGACTCTACGACACAAGTACTTTATTTAAAGGCTCAAAGAGACATACATAGCATACACACAAGTACGGGTCACACGACCCAGCATTCAAGTCATACAAGCATACAAGCCAACAACGAAAGTAACTTGTCTGAGTACAGACAACTACTAAAATAAAAGAGGCTTGGGGAAGCCTGGCTATACTACATGGTCCTTCACAAGCTCAGGATCACCACCTGGGCCTCAGTCTACTCATCGATGTCAACGTCTACGAAGAACCCATCAGAAGGGGTTGCAGCGTCTTCTGAAAAAATGTAATTTAAAGCAACATGAGTACAAAGGTACTCAGCAAGACTTACATCAGATCCTACATACATGCACATTATCAAGAAGGGTTGGTGGGGTTATTGCAGCAAGCCAGCTTTGACTCTTGGCTAAGGTATCTTACGAGACACCAACTTGAAATGGTTTTGCACACACGAGTCCACTACACACCACTTCAATACACTACCGAGGATCCACCTCCGTCTTGCTACTGAAGAGCCATCCTTGGCACTCACGCTTATCTTGAGATTTTTAGTAGTATCCATTTACTTGTCTATGAACTGTATAGGCAACCAAGTAGTCCTTTACCGCGGACGCTGCTATTCGAATAGATGATGTTAACCCTACAGGGGTGTACTTCTTCATACATGTTTCCACCCCTTAGCGTCTGCACACGACATGTGCTCGGCAGACTTCAAGCAAAAGCCGACGTGCGTGTGGACCACGACCTACCTAAACACCTAAGTCTCTAGTCCAGGTTTATTGCCTATTCAGGTTCCATCCGCAGGGAGTCCGGCCGAGGTTTCCACATACGGCCCCGAACGATGTGTACAAAGTTCCGAGACACCTAACGGGTGCCCATGTACCCAGCCATGTACCTACTGCATCACAGCCCACCCCGCGGGTCAGCGCTGTCCACGGCCTCCAGTAAGCTACAAACACCAGAAACTACTTGCAACTCCTGGACAGAGGACTAGGGTGAATAAGAAGTCGAGCGGGGTCATATTTCAGGGCCCAATGTATGGTAGTAGCTGAATCTTAAATCACAAATACAGATCTCAGTGCTTAAGGTCGGCTTCAATGAAACAACCCACCATGTACTCCTACATGGCCTCTCATTGATACCTTTACCAAATCGTGTTCAACACATCACTCTCATTACCTGTCATGATCATTTCACTCTAGCCCATCACCCAGATGAACCAGACCTGACACGTCTCTAAGCATAGCAGACATAGCAAGGTAGGAACAACACATACATATGGCTCAATCAACTCCTACACATGCTAGTGGGTTTCATCTAGTTACTGTGGCAATGACAGGTCATACAGAGGAAATGGGTTCAACTACCGTAGCACACAGCAGTTTGAAACGCGTTGTCTTAATGCAGTAAAAGAGAGCAGAAGCGAGAACATGGGATTGTATCGATATGATCAAATGGTTGGTTGCTTGCCTGATGGGTCGGTGCTCTGGTATTGTTCTTCGTTAGGGTAATCGTGGTACTCTTTCGAGGCAGAACCTGCCGCAAAGAGCACCGATACACAACATCACCAAAGAATATGCAACAATATGATGCATGCATGAGACATGGCAAAATGAGTGTATTGGGCTAATGCAACTAACACCAGATGGGTTTGAACCATTTTGAATCAAAGATTCAAATTTCAAACTCATAAATGGCCCTTTTCTGTGCTTTATCTTGTTCTGCACTAAACAGCAGGTTAAATTGTTTAAACATGCATGAAACCAGTACAGATGGATGGATTGGATTTTTTTGATCATTTTTCATATATAAAACTTTGCATTTGGAGTTACAGATTAATTTCTATGATTTTTTTAAGTTTGTGGTATTTCCTGGAATTTCCTGTATAAAAATAATTCCAGTAAATAAATTACTGCATTAGCATTACGTCAGGATGACGTCAGCGGTCAACAGAACAGTCCAGGTCAACCCTGACTAGTGGGTCCCATGTGTCAGTGTAATTAGTTTAACTAAATATTGATTAAAACTAATCCTGATTAGTTAACAGAGCTGGGCCCCACCTGTCATTGACCCAGGGGTCAAACTGGGCCCACCCGTGGGTCAAACGAGGGGACAGCAGGGTCAACTCACCGGCGTTTAGCCGCCGGCGAGGCCGAACGCGGCGGTGAGAGTGGTTTTGTGCATTCCGGCGATCAAAAGAGCCGCGGAGGGCATCTATGCGTAGCTGGGAGCAAGCCGCAGCTCTTGGTGGTGGTGGTTGAGCTCGGGGTGGCCGGAAACGGCGCCGGCGACGACTTTGGCGGTCGCCGGAGTTCAGGTGATGATGAAACCGAGGCTACGGAGCACGGCGAGGCTCGTGGTGAGGTGCTACGGGTTCCTACGAGCGCGGTGAGTGCGTTGGACATGGTGGTGTGGCCAGTGGGTGGCCGGAGTCACGTCGGCGACGAGCTCCCGTCGGCGCGTGCGGGTGAGCTACGTGCAGTCGGTACGGGGCTCGGGAGCGAGAAAGGAAAGGGGGAAGAGGTAGCTGGGCTCACGGCGGTCTCGAGGGAGCAGACGGCGCGGTCGGGGACGAGCTGGTGCGGCGGCGACGGCGAAGGGGATCTCCGGCGATGGCGGAGTCGGGCAAGGTCGGTGCAGAGGCCTCAGGGCAAGCGAGCGCTCGGGGCTCGGCTAGCTCTACGAAGAGGAGGGCGGCGAAGCTCCTGGACACGACGGCACGACGCAAGGACGACGGAGAGCGCGACTACGGGACATGGCGTGGGAGAGCGAGGGAGAGAGGCAGGTGAGCGAGTGAGGTGTCCAGGGGGTTCGGGGCACGACGTGGAGCTCATACCGGTCAGCAGAGAGGCGAGGGGAGGAAGCAGGGCGGCGAGCAGCTGCGTGGCGCGTGCTAGTGCCGCCGTCGGGCACCTGCCTGCCTGCCTGGCAAAGGCAAGCAGCTCGCTGGAGCGGCTTTTGGGCTGGGTGGGCTGGCTAGTTGGGCTCCCAGGTTAGTTCCCTCTCTCTCTCTTTATTTATCTTTTTTTATTTATTCTGTAACATTGTGAACATACTAAAAATACCTAAACAACTCCAAAATTCACCAAACTGCTCATGGCCATAACTGGAATATATCCAGCATGGAACATTTTAGTTTGGGATTATTTGAGCATTTAAAATAATTTATATAATTTAAATGCCCAAACTCAAATACTTATGATTTAATTCAAAAACCTTAGGATGACCTAGAAAATTGTGCACCACTTTTGGCAGAGGCTCTGAACCAAGGCAAAAATGATGGACATTTTAGAAGGGCATTTCGGGTTCATTGAAAATATTTTTAGTAAACCCTAGTTGGTTTCAGAGGGGGCTGGGGGTTCTGTCATCCCCATTTCAAGTTTCTGTTGAGAAAAATAGACATGATGCAACACTCTAATGCATGAGCTAGCTAGTGTGTGACAAAATTCTACCAAAATAGGAAGTCCTGTACAATTTGTTTATTGATCAGCAGCAAAAAGAATCAACACAAAATCACGTTCCTGTGATTTATAATAACTAAATTAGTGCGCGCAAAGTTTCTGTTTTTCAGCAAAATCAAATCAACTATCATCGTAGGTTATCCTATAGGTCCTACTTGGCACAAACACTAATTAAAACATAAAACCCCATCCAAACAGAAGGTAGATGGATGATTTATTCCTAAACAGAAGCAAAAACAAAAAACACAAAATAAAATTGGGTTTCCTCCAACAAGCGCTATCGGTTAACGCCCCTAGCTAGGCATAAAAGCGAGGATAGATCTTGGTATTGCCATCTTTGGTAGGCAATGCATAAGTGGCTCTCATGATAGATTCATATGGTAATTTTATTTTCTTTCTTCGGAAGTGTTGCATACCCTTCTTTAAGGGAAATTGGAATCTAATATTCCCTTCCTTCATATCAATAATTGCACCAATCGTTCTAAGGAAAGGTCTACCAAGAATAATAGGACATGAAGGATTGCAATCTATATCAAGAACGATAAAATCTACGGGCACATAATTCCTATTTGCAACAATAAGAACATCATTAATTCTTCCCATAGGCTTTTTAATAGTGGAATCCGCAAGATGCAAGTTTAGAGAGCAATCATCAAAATCACGGAAATCTAGCAAATCACATAAAGTTTTGGGGATAGTAGAGACACTAGCACCCAAATCACACAAAACATGAAACTCAAAATCTTTAATTTTAATTTTAATAGTAGGTTCCCTCTCGTCATAGAGTTTTCTAGGGATAGAAACTTTCAACTCAAGTTTTTCTTCATAAGATTGCATCAAAGCATCAACAATATGTTCGGTAAAGGCCTTATTTTGACTATAAGCATGAGGAGAATCTAGTACGGATTACAACAAGGAAATACAACCAATCAAAGAGCAATTTTCATAATTAAATTCCTTGAGGTCCAAAATAGTGGTGAGGGACTCCTGGATTAGGGGGTGTCCGGATGGCCGGACTATGACCTTTGGCCGGACTCCCGGACTATGAAGATACAAGATTGAAGACTTTGTCCGGTGTCCGGATGGGACTTTCCTTGGCGTGGAAGGCAAGCTTGGCGATACGATATGAAGATCTCCTCCCATTGTAACTGACTCTATGTAACCCTAGCCCTCTCCATTGTCTATATAAACTGGAGAGTTTTAGTCCGTAGGACGAACAACAATCATACCATAGGCTAGCTTCTAGGGTTTAGCCTCTCTGATCTCGTGGTAGATCAACTCTTGTACTACCCATATCATCAATATTAATCAAGCAGGAGTAGGGTTTTACCTCGAGGGCCCGAACATGGGTAAAAACATCGTGTCCCTTGTCTCCTGTTACCATCCACCTAGACGCACAGTTCGGGCCCCCCTACCCGAGATCCGCCGGTTTTGACACCGACATTGGTGCTTTCATTGAGAGTTCCTCTGTATCGTCACCGATAGGAAGGATGCCGCACCCCGTCTTTAAAAGACGGCGTTGTTGCTAAAGGAGCTTTGGCTGTCGGCCAAACTCTCCGGCTAGGCAGTTTTTTGATGACCGCCTGTTCGGCCGCTGCGCCGGCGATGACCTCTTGGGTCATCGAAAGCAATCTCCAGGTCAGCTCAGAACTTGCCAAGCAGTTAGATCCGATGGAGCTCTCTTCCCTAAATGAGCTCTTGGATCGCATCGCCGCCCTGGGAGTCACTACAGATTACGGCCAGATTGGGCTTAAACCCGATCAGAGAGAGATCGACTCTCCCTAGGTCACCCACCACGTTGAAGTGGTGGAAGAACAATGCGGCGAATCTTCTCCCATCCTAAGGACCACATGTGTCCGGATTCCCAACCCCTCCAAGCCGGACATCTGCGGAGGGGAGGACATCGCCCAAGCCCTGAACCTAAAGTCAGGCAGCAGGCCTGATTCATTGAATAACATCCAAGAAAACAAGCTTCCGAATTCGGAAATTTCTTGGCCCCTGAATCTTAGATCGGGCGAGGTTCCGGATTTAAATCCCCCCGCCCACCCAAATACGAGGGATCTATCCCAAATTCGGCAAGAGCCCGGGGAAACAGTACACCATTACTGAGCCAGATTCCTCCTGGTTAGGAACAGGATAAAGGACTGCCGTGAGAGGGATGCAATTTCATTCTTTTGTAACAACTCCACGGACATCGGAATCCTAAACGCTATAAGTCACCGCGAAATTACACGCTTCGCCGACTTGACATCCATAGTGCGAAAGTACTGTGCAACAGAAAGCATTCGAAAAACCGAAACAAAATTCTGGGACAATCCGACCCTGAATACAATCCCAGTCCAAAACAAAAGGGCGCATTATCGCTAGGCACCTGGGCCAAACAGCAAAAAACAAAAACCCGCTATAGGGTATGGAACCGTACTGGAGGGATGGCTCAATGGACCCTGTAAAATTCATAGTTCAGGGGAAGTCACACCAACTCATAGCCTTAGAGCATGTTGGATACTCCGGCAGGTGGCCAAAAGTGGCGAGGAGCTTTTAACTCCAGAATCCGCAGATCACCACCCCAGAAACGCCAGTACGGTGTCAACCATCTTTGAGACTTTCACATCAAACAATGCGAGGAAAGGAACGCTCCATAGCCTTACCAAAGTCTACCAAGTAGCAACAATAAACCCATGGAGTGACACGGCTATTACCTTTAATGCCAGTGACGAACCTAAATTCCGGACAGCCCGAGCACCAGCCGCACTGGTCCTAAGTACGATAGTGGACGGCTTCCGGCTTACAAAGGTACTCATGTACGGTGGCAGCAGACTGAACCTCATCTATGAGGAAACCCTGCGAAAAATGGAAATAGACTGGAGCCGCATTGAGCGAAGCAACACAACCTTTAGAGGAATAATCCCCAGCCGGGAAGCATGTTGTTCAGGAAAAATCACACTGGATGTGGTGTTCGGCACGCCGGATAATTACAGATCCGAGGAGGTCACATTTCAAGTGGCCCCGTTCAGCAGTGGATACCACGCTCTGTTAGGGCGAGAAGCATTCACAATTTTTCAAGCTATACCCCATTACGGGTACATGAAGCTCAAAATGCCCGGACCCAACGGAATCATCACTCTTGCTAGTGATCCAGACACAGCGCTCTGTGCCGAAAACAAGACAGCTGCACTGGCCCTCGAGGCATTGTCCAAAGCCCTAGCGGCCGAGGAACTAACTGTGTTGCGCTCCACGGTGGATAGGGATGACATGATACACGACAAAAGACCCAAGTCCACCTCCTTCAAGCCGGCAGACGAAATAGTCAAGTTCCAAGTCCATCCAACAGACACTACAAAAACGGCCTCCATCGGGGCACAACTAAACCCAGATGTAGACGCCGCACTCAGAGAATTCCTACGAGAAAATTGGGACATTTTTGCCTGGCACCCTTCAGACATGCCAGGAATCCCACGCAGGCTGGCCGAGCACAGCCTGAACATCCTAAAAGGATTCAAGCCCGTTAAGCAGACTCTTCGGCGTTTCTCCGAACCCAAGAGACAAGCCATGGGAGAGGAGCTAGCCAAACTACTGGAAGCTGGATTCATCAGAGATATAAAACATCCGGACTGGCTAGCAAACCTGGTGATGGTACCAAAGAAGGACAAATCCTGGCACCTATGCGTCGATTTTAAAGACCTAAATAAGGCCTGCCCAAAGGATCCCTTCCCCCTCCCCCGCATTGATCAAATCATTGACGCCACTGCAGGACACGATTCATTGTGTTTCCTCGACGCATACTCCGGCTACCACCAAATCAAGATGGAAGAGTCAGACCAAGTCGCAACAGCATTCATCACCCCATACGGCCCATTCTGCTTTAACACAATGCCCTTCGGGCTCAAAAACGCCGGCGCAACATATCAGCGCATGATTCAGACATGTCTGGCCAACCAGATCGGCAAAACGGTTGAAGCATATGTGGATGACGTGGTCGTCAAAACAAAACACGTTGAAACTCTAATAGATGACTTGAGGCTCACGTTCGATAACCTCCGAACATATGACATTAGGCTTAACCCGGAAAAATGCGTTTTCGGCTTACCAGCCGGAAAGCTCTTGGGATTCATTGTATCCGGTAGGGGAATTGAAGCAAACCCAGCCAAGATCGGAGCTCTGTCACAATCAGATATTCTAAAAGATCTCAAGCAAATACAAAAATTGACTGGATGCGTGGCGGCTCTAAGCCGCTTCATCTCCCCCTTGGGGGAAAAGGCTTTACCCCTTTACCGCCTCCTCCGGCGCACCGAACACTTCGAGTGGACGGATGCCGCCACGGCCGGACTCGAAGAAATAAAAGCCATACTGGCAACAAACCCTGTCCTGGCCGCGCCAAACATCAGCGAACCAATGTTGTTATACATCGCAGCAACTCACCAAGTTGTAAGCGCAGTCCTCGTCCTCGAACGAGAAGCGGATGGACACAAATTCCCTGTACAGAAACCAGTGTACTACGTGTCCACTGTCCTCACTCCATGCAAGTCCCGGTACCCAGATTACCAAAAAATAGCATACGCAGTGTTCATGGCATCCCGGAAGCTACGACACTACTTTCAAGAGTGTTCGATAACAGTAGCCTCCGAAGTACCTCTTAACGATATCATAAACAACCGCGACGCAACAGGCCAGATTGCCAAATGGGCCATTGAGCTCCTCCCGTTCAACATAACATATAAGCCACGGCGAGCCATCAAGTCGCAAGCCTTGGCCGACTTTGTCGCGGAATGGACTGAAGCCGAACTCCCTAAAGAGTACGACACATATTCCAACTGGATCATGCACTTCGACGGCTCCAAAATGCTAGCAGGTCTAGGGGCTAGCGTCGTCCTGACGTCCCCAACAGGAGATACAGTCCAATATGTACTCTAGATAATGTATACGGACTCCAACAATGCAGCCGAATACGAGGCCCTCCTACATGGCCTCCGGATGGCAGTCTCAATGGGCATTCAACGCCTAGAGGTGCGTGGGGATTCGAACCTCGCGATATCCCAAATAAACAGAGACTTTGACGCCAAAGATCCGAAAATGGCAGCTTACCTCAACGCCGTCCTAAATATGTCAGCTCGGTTCGAAGGGATGGAATTCCACCATATAGCCCGGGAAAATAATCAGGCAGCAGACGTCCTGGCGCGCATCGGTGCAAAGCGCGATGCAGTCCCCCCCAACATTTTCCTGGAAAGGTTATTCAAGCCATCCGTACAGTGGGAAGGGGAATCCGGAATTAACAAACCGGACCAGGCCGCATTACCTGACCCCGAACACCATGACACAACG
Organism: Triticum aestivum; assembly: GCF_018294505.1. Classification (NCBI taxonomy): domain Eukaryota; kingdom Viridiplantae; phylum Streptophyta; class Magnoliopsida; order Poales; family Poaceae; genus Triticum; species Triticum aestivum. The sequence continues at coordinate 566,464,879 of NC_057801.1, forward strand.
GAAGACTCCGTCAATGAAGTCACACCCTCAGCCCATGTAATAATGGCAGTAATTGCCCCATGGACAGAACCATTCTTAGCCTACTTAACTAGGCAGGAACTCCCCGAGGACCAAAATGAGGCGCGCTGCATAGTGCTGCGATCTAAAGCCTACAAAGTTCACGAAGGAGAGCTTTATAAGAAAAGCACCACCGGAGTCCTTCAAAGGTGTATCTCCGAAGAAGAAGGGCGGAACCTTTTGGCGGAAATTCACGCCGGACTCGGCGAACACCACGCCGCAGCCCGCGCACTTGTAAGCAAGGCCTTCCATACCAGATTTTATTGGCCGACGGCCCGGGCAGACGCTCAGGACTTAGTGCAGCGATGCGTCGGTTGCCAATTATTCGCTAATCAAAGCCACATGCCGCCTACCGCCCTACAAACCATACCCATTACCTGGCCTTTTGCGGTCTGGGGGCTTGACATGGTTGGACCCCTTAAAGGAGGAACCCACAAGAAAAAATATCTACTGGTCATGGTGGACAAATTCACCAAATGGATAGAGGCCAAGCCTGTAAAGACGGCCGAATCCGGACCGGTGATAGACTTCATATCCGGGGTTGTACACCGTTACGGCGTCCCCCACAGCATCATAACTGACAACGGCACAAACTTCACGGCCGACGAAGTTAAACTCTGGTGCAAAAACATGGGCATCAAGCTCGACTACGCTTCAGTCTATCACCCACAAACTAACGGTCAAGTCGAGCGAGCCAACGGTCTCATCATGAGCGGCATCAAACCCAGACTAGTGCGATCCCTCAAGGAATCTAACACGCACTGGGTAGAGGAGCTTGACTCCGTACTCTGGGGGTTGCGGACCATGCCGAATCGCACTACCGGATTCACACCATTTTTATGGTATACGGCGCAGAGGCAGTCCTGCCCTGCGACATAATTCATGACTCACCTCGCGTGCGCATGTACGAAGAAAGAGAAGCCGAGCTCGATCGGCAGGACAGCTTGGACGCATTGGAGGAGGAGCGCGACGTGGCAAAAGCCCGTTCCGCATTCTATCAACAGCAGGCTCGAAGATATCAAAGCAAAGAAGTACGGGCCAAAACTTATAACGTTGGCAAACTAGTTCTACGCCTGCCGGACAAGAAAAAGGACAAACTAAAGCCCAAATGGGAGGGTCCCTTCATAATCGACCAAGTACTGACTGGTGGAGCATACCGTCTACGAAACGCATCGGACAACCGACTCGAGCCGAACCCATGGAACGCAGCACGCCTACGAAGATTCTACGCCTAGCGCCGGACTCCGTGTTCGTCTCATTCCTCTGTCCCTTTTTTTATTTTTTCAAATTAGCTGCCTGGTATTTCTCTCCTTCTCCCTACCTTTTTTCTCCCAAGCCCTTAGGGGCTTGCCTACGCATTTTTCGCACATACTTGACGCACCACCCACGCTCATTATACCTGGGGGCTTCTTTATCAGAAGTTTATATAAACGGGCCTCATGCCCAAAACATGTGTGACACTTCCGCATGAACCTTTTATACACCATTATATGCATCGATATGACTTAAGTTTTGGCCAAGCTGGGTTTCTTGGCTCCTGTGCTTACCTCTACGTTCCCGTTTGTTCGGCTAGGTGGTAAAGGGAGCACCTCTGCGATTGTTACTGCCGGGTCACCCGGATGTGTACCTCAGACTAGGTGAAGTAGAAAGCTAGCGTTCTTAAGGGAATATTCGGTCGGTGAACTAAAAGATGATTTTTCTTGTTTATTTATCTGCCCCCAGATGCTTTTTCTGCTTTTTTCTTGCAGTTCGGACATGCACTTTAGGGCATGCCTCCCAGGGAAAGGAACCCCTAATGGGACTATTCTCCCTGGAAGATGTTTCTTACTAACCATGTAATATAACATAACTAGTTGGGCACTTGTCTGCTAAAGCACTTATGACCGCTACGCCTGGTCTCCATGCATGCCCCGGTTCTTACATAACCGAGAGGGTATTCGGACACACTCCGGACTATCGGGTCCAGAGGTTGAAGCGAAAAGGTCCGCAATCACAAACGATCTACAATCCAGCTAGAAGGCATTTTTCATGTCATTTTAAATTACATAGTCAATTCGACTCGGTATATTCTTCTTCAATACCATCCAATAGGCTGTCTAATTTACAGTCTTGTTGAGAATACTTGGCAGCCAGCTCTACCTGGCCATACACTAAACTAATAGGGATCCCCTTTCTGTCAGGCCCCACAGGGCCGACCTCGGCCATGTGGTTCGGGTCAGCCTTCGTGTACCGAGTCTTCACCATGGCCCAGGCCTCCCTGGCACCTTGACGGCAGGCCGATATCTTCCACAACCGGAAGCACTGCCGCACTCCCTCCAGCTTCTCCGCAAGCTCTCCAAGGCCTTCGGGCATGGAGAGGGATGGCCACATAGCCTGTACGATGCCTTGCATCGCCTGCCGAACTCGTTCATGCAGTTGCAACAGCTCGGGAAGAAGGTCCCCCGCCGAACCGGGCATTTCCTCCGCAGGACGACCTGTCAGCATATCTACAGACATAGCTCTGTCAATCGACTTCCTCGCCGAACTCTTTTTTCGAAGATTCATTCCAGCACTTACTAAAAATGTCGCGTCAAAGTCGTCGATTCTCCTTTACAGAATCAGACAGCTGAGCATGAACATCCTTTAGTTCCTCGCCCAGCTGGGTATTGGCGTCTTGATGTTTGTTCTTCTCTTACCTCATCCTCGTCAGCACGCTCTCGCCAGCCTTTAGTTGGCGTAGGAGTTGTTGCTTGTCCGGATTTACTCCGGCCCCATCTGCACTATTATTGTCAGAATTGCACACATGCCGCACTTCACAATGGAATTATCTTTCGAAGCATATATTACCTGAGGGGTCCCCTTGGCACTATCTGAAGCGGCCAGTGCGGCCTCGAGTTGGGCCTTGCACTCTTCTAGCTCCTGGGACAGTTGCGTGTTCTTTTTTGTAAGATCCTGCATAACATATGATCCTTAAATCAGTTATCTTAACTGTTTCAAGTCTCGGGGGATACTGACATATATAACCATCAGATTTACTCACCCGTATATCTTTCACATACTGCTCTGTGGCTCTGGCTAGACCATTTTGAGCGGCACGGAGGTACGCATCTCCCATATTAAAGGCGTCCAACGCGTTTGGGGAAAAACATGCGTCACAAAGAACAGTCCGGCGACGCCTGTGGTTCATGGCACTCTCCACCTCTGAATTAGTGGCAGATAGCCCGTCTGCATCCTCTGTCGGAGGAACGCCCGATGCGCGCCCCGTGTTCGCCTCCGCTTCCGGACCCGGCCTTGAAGCCTGGCCGGTGGATATAGTCCGGCGGGCTCTCTTCTTCCTGAGGAGAGCATGAGCGTTAGTGTGACTTGAGGGCATAAACCCTAGGTATTAAATTTGCACGCCGTACCGTTGCGCCAGAATCTCGATCTGGTCCGCACTTCTTTTTAGCCCGCCTGGCTTCAGCGGCCCTTGTTGGCTGCCCACCGCGGGCTCGGCCCTCCGCCTCAAGGATTTCCCCTGCAAAATGAAACACTATTGGTTTACGGCATTCAAAATAAGGCATGGATGGATCTTCTTGAAAGTACTGGGACTTCAGTCTCGGTTACCTTTGAGGCTGGAAGTAGTCCGGGATAGTCGACCGTAATGGCCACTAAGGTATTGTCCTTACTCAATGAAACACCCCATCAATTAACTCCACACATAAGTCCAGGTCCTCTTGGGAGTCCGGATCGAGGGACCGTTCTGGGTCCTCGGGTTGCGGAGGAGGGCTGTTTATCTCCTTCACAATCTGGCGCAGCTCCTGCGTTAACATCGCTAGACTAAGTACTCAATTATGGGAATTTCGAAAGCGGGTAGACAAGTGAAAGTGTTCGCTCACCCAGCTTTGAGGACTGTGCATAGAGAATCCGCCCCGTGGGTTGACACGGAGGAATTCCTCTTCTTCTCCCTTGTACAAAGCGGATAAGATCTTCGTTAGAGTGGCAGCCGAATCCAGCCCCTTGCGACCGCACCGGGTGGCGTCGTCCTCCCCGTTGAAATCCCACATGGGGTGGCCTCTGTACTGAAGCGGCTGCACCCCCCGTGTAATGCATGTGGCCATGACCTCGATTATGGTCAATCCGGAATGAGCCAACAATCTTATCCGGCTCATCAGGTAAAGAACGACCCTGTCAGTTTCCCTGTGAGGGTTCCGTGGGCGCCAGCTCAGGCGTTTCTTCAACAGAGCGTTATTAAACTCAGGGAGGCCGATCCGTACAGGGTCCGGCAGGGGGACGTCATCCATATAAAACCATTCCGAAGGCCAGTCCTCGGACGCCTTCTTTGGGGTACCAGATAGATATCCGGTCCCGGCGATGCGCCATAGTTCGGCTCCGCCCACTTGATAAATTGACCCCTCCTGAGAGCGGGGCACAAGGCAGAACAACCTCTTCCACGGCGCAAAATGGGCCCCGATGCCCAAGAATAGCTCGCAGAGGGCCACGAAGCCCGCAACATGCAGTATGGAGGCAGGCATGAAGTTGTGTAGCTGGAGGCTATAGAACTCTAGTAACCCTCGGAGAAACGGATGAATTGGAAATCCGAGTCCTCTTATTAAATAAGCGACTAGGCATACCCGCTCTCCTTGAGAGGGATTGGGGACGCTCTCTGCCTGCTCTCCGCCGCTATAAGTGGTGATCCCGGCTCGAACTGGGACCATATATGCTGGGGGGAGGAGCCCCTTGGATTGAAGCACTACTAGCTCGCTATGCGGGACGGAACACCGCTCCCAATCTCCGGGCCGAGGGCTGGAGAGGCGAGAGGAGGAGCTGCTTCGACCGGCCATGGTGGAATGGATCTCTATCGAAAGCGCTCTGATGAATACTCGCGGAGGGAAGGTGGTGTGAATTGGATCTAAACCCCCGTCTCTTTTATGGGCGGCTCATTTACGCAACTAGGGGGATAAATGAAAAAAAACCTGGCTTTTCGCATTCGTTCAACACGTGGAAGATGGTCATTATGGGGCACAGAAGCTGAGGAGAGCAACACGCACCAGAAGTCGGACACTATCCGACAGGTACATAGAATTTGGAGAAGAACCTGCCTTGCAATGCTGAAGACAAACTTGCGCACCGGACTTATCGTCATTGAAGCCTGGTTCGGGGGCTACTGAGGGAGTCCTGGATTAGGGGGTGTCCGGATGGCCGGACTATGACCTTTGGTCGGACTCCCGGACTATGAAGATACAAGATTGAAGACATCGTCCCGTGTCCGGATGGGACTTTCCTTGGCGTGGAAGGCAAGCTTGGAGATACGATATGAAGATCTCCTCCCATTGTAACCGACTCTATGTAACCCTAGCCCTCTCTGCTGTCTATATAAACCAGAGAGTTTTAGTCCGTAGGACGAACAACAATCATACCATAGGCTAGCTTCTAGGGTTTAGCCTCTCTGATCTCGTGGTAGATCAACTCTTGTATTACCCATATCATCAATATTAATCAAGCAGGAGTAGGGTTTTACCTCCATCGAGAGGGCCCGAACCTGGGTAAAAACATCGTGTCCCTTGTCTCCTGTTACCATCCGCCTAGACGCACAGTTCGGGACCCCCTACCCGAGATCCGCCGGTTTTGACACCGACAAGTGGGTTTAGCAACATCACGGTTTTTATTTATTTCAATCCCACTTTCATCAATTTCATCATCAAGATCTAGAAACTCTGAATTCTTAGAACGCCTTCTAGGTAAAGGAAGATAATCTTCAGATACATCAAGATTCATATTGCAAAACATAGATTTAATGGGGGACACATCAATAACTTTTAGATCTTCATCTTGATTTTCATAGGGATTGGAAGAACACGCTTTAATAAAGGCATCTTTGGAAGCACGCATCCTAGCGGATCTTTCCTTGCACTCATCAATGGAAATTCCCATGGCTTTGAGAGACTCATTGATATCATGCTTAGGAGGAATAGATCTAAGCTTTAAAGAATCAATTTCAAGAGAAATTCTATCAACATTCCTAGCCAAATCATCAACTTTAAGCAATTTCTCTTCAAGCAAAGCATTAAAATTCTTTTGTGAATTCATAAACTCTTTAACAATACTCTCAAATTCAGAGGGCATCTTATTAAAATTTCCATAAGAGTTATTGTAGGAATTTCCATAATTATTAGAAGGATTACTAGGATAAGGCCTAGGATTAAAATTCCCTCTATAAGCGTTGTTTCCAAAACTATTCCTACCAACAAAATTCACATCCATAGATTCATTATTATTCTCAAGCAAGGTAGATAAAGGCATATCATTGGGATCAAGAGGAGTATTTTTAAGTGCAAACATCTTCATAAGTTCATCCATCTTTTCACTCAAAACATTGATTTCTTCTATAGCATGCACCTTTTTACTAGAAGATCTTTTGGTGTGCCATTGAGAATAATTAGCCACAATATTATCAAGCAATTTGGTAGCATCCCCTAATGTAATTTCCATAAAAGTACCTCCCACGGCCGAATCTAAAAGATTTCTAGAAGCAAAATTCAATCCGGCATAAAAATTTTGTATGATCATCCATAAATTCAAACCATGAGTAGGGCGATTGCGAAGCATTAATTTCATTCTTTCCCAAGATTGGGCACCATGCTCATGATCAAGTTGTTTAAAATTCATGATATCGTTCCTAAGAGTGATAATCTTAGCGGGAGGAAAATACTTAGAGATAAAAGCATGTTTGCACTTGTTCCAAGAATCAATACTATTTTTAGGCAAAGATGAAAACCAAACTTTAGCACGATCTCTAAGTGAAAACGGAAATAACTTCAATTTGACAATATTGTTATCTGTATCTTTCTTCTTTTGCATATCACACAAATCAACAAAATTGTTTAGATGAGTAGCGGCATCTTCACTAGGAAGGCCGGCGAATTGATCTTTCATAACAAGATTCAACAAAGCGGTATTGATTTCACAAGACTCATCATTATTAAGAGGAGCAATCGGAGTACTAAGGAAATCATTATTATTGGTATTCGAGAAATCACACAATTTGGTATTATCTTGCGCCATGGCAACAAGTAATCCAACACACAAGCAAACAGAAAGGCCACGAGGAAAAGGCAAACGGGAAAGAGAGGAGGAGATTGGGAAAAAGAGGGCAAATAAAATGGCAAGGGTGAAGTGGGGGAGAGGAAAATGAGAGGCAAATGGCAAATAATGTAATGCGAGAGATAGGGATTGCGATGGGTACTTGGTATGGTTGACTTGCTTGCGTGAGCCTCCCCAGCAACGGCGCCAGAAATTCTTCTTGATACCTCTTGAGCACTGCGTTGGATTTCCCCGAAGAGGAGAGGATGATGCAGTAAAGTACCATAAGTATTTCCCTCAGTTTTTGAGAACCAAGGTATCAATCTAGTAGGAGACCACGCACAAGTCCCTCGTACCTACACAAAACGATAGCAATTCGCAACCAACGCTTAGGGGTCGTCAATCCCTTCACGGTCACTTACGAGAGTGAGATCTGACAGAGATAATATTTTTGGTATTTTTGATAGATAGATGCAAAGTAAAAAAAGTAAAGGCAAAGTAAAAACAAAGCAAGTAAATAAAGTGATATAGATTGATATGATGAGAATAGACCCGGGGGCCATAGGTTTCACTAGTGGCTTCTCTCAAGAGCATAAGTATTCTACGGTGGGTGAACAAATTACTATTGAGCAATTGATAGAATTGAGCATAGTTATGAGTATATCTAGGCAATGATCATGTATATAGGCATCACGTCCAAAACAAGTAGATTGAAACGATTCTGCATCTACTACTATTACTCCACTAATCGACCGCTATCCAGCATGCATCTAGAGTATTAAGTAAAAACAGAGTAACGCCGTAAGCAAGATGACATGATGTAGAGGGATAAATTCATGCAATATGATAAAAAACCATCTTGTTATCCTCGATGGCAACAATACAATACGTGCCTTGCAACTCTTTATGTCACTGAGTAAGGACACCGCAAGATTGAACCCAAAGCTAAGCACTTCTCCCATTGCAAGAACTACCAATCTAGTTGGCCAAAGCAAAAAGATAATTCGAAGAGACTTGCAAAGATAACTCAATCATACATAAAAGAATTCAGAGAAGAATCAAATATTTCCCATAGATAATATTGGATCATAAACCCACAATTCATTGATCTCAACAAACACACTGCAAAAAGAAGATTACATCGAATAGATCTCCATGAGAGATGGGGAGAACATTGTATTGAGATCCAAAAAGAGAGAATAAGCCATCTAGCTACTAGCTATGGACCCGAAGGTCTGAAGTAAACTACTCACACTTCATCGGAGGGGCTATGGTGATGATGTAGAAGCCCTCCGTGGTGGATGCCCCCTCCAGTGGAGCTCCGGAACACGCCCCAAGATGGGATCTCGTGGATACAGAAGGTTGCGGCGGTGGAATTAGGTTTTTGGCTCCTGTTCTGATCGTTCGGGGATACATAGGTATATATAGGAGGAAGGAGTATGTCGGTGGAGCTCCGAGGGGCCCACGAGGTAGGGGGACGCGCCCTCCACCCTCGTGACCTCCTCGGACACTTCTTGGAGTAGGGTCCAAGTCTCCTGGATCACGTTCGGTTGGAAAATCATGATCCCGAAGTTTTCATTCCATTTGGACTCCGTTTGATATTCTGTATCTTCGAAATACTGAAAAAGGCAAAAAACAACAATTCTGGGCTAGGCCTCCGGTTAATAGGTTAGTCACAAAAGTAATATAAAACTGGAAAATAAAGCCCAATATAGTCCAAAATAGTAGATAAAGTAGCATGGAGCAATCAAAAATTATAGATACGTTGGAGACGTATCATAGCCCAATACGCCTTATGTTCTAGTTTGAGAGGTAAGTGACAAGCTTTTCCATAAACCATTTTATAAGGAGACATACCCATAGGATTTTTATATGCAGTTCTATAGGCCCATAATGCATCATCAATTTTCTTGGACCAATTACAGTCTTTTGCAAAATTAATTTGAGCTCTCTATTACTCAGTTCTACTTGGCCACTAGACTGTGGGTGATATGGAGATGCAATTCTATGATTAACATCATATTTACCAAGCATTTTATGCAAAGCACCTTGAATAAAATGTGAACCACCATCAGTCATTAAATATCTAGGGACTCCAAACCTCAGAAAAATTACTTCTTTGAGCATCTTAATAGAGGTGTTATGATCAGCACTACTACTTGGAATAGCTTCTACCCACTTAGTAACGTAATGAACAGCAACTAAAATATGTGTATACCCATTAGAGGAAGGAAACCATCCCATATAGTCAAAGCCCCAAACATCAAATGGTTCAATAACAAGTGAATAATTCATAGGCATTTCTTGACGTCTACTAATATTACCGATTCTTTGACATTCATCACAAGACAAGACAAACTTACGGGCATATTTGAAGAGAGTAGGCCAATAAAAACCGGATTGCAATACCTTATGTGTAGTTCTATCTCCAGCGTGGTGTCCTCCATAAGCCTCAGAGTGACACTTGCGTAGGATCTGTTCATGTTCATGCTCAGGTACACAACGTCTAATAACACCATCTACTCCTTCTTTATAAAGGTGTGGGTCATCCCAGAAGTAATGTCTTAAATCATAGAAAACCTTTTCTTTTGCTGGTATGTGAAACTAGGTGGTATAAATTTGGCAACAATGTAATTAGCATAATCAACATACCATGGAGCAGTACGAGAAGCATTTATGACAACTAATTGTTCATCAGGAAAGCTATCATCAATAGGTAGTGGGTCATCAAGAACATTTTCTAACCTACACAAGTTGTCTGCAACGGGGTTCTCAGCTCCCTTTCTATCAATAATATGCAAATCAAATTCTTGTAGTAAGAGAACCCATCTAATAAGTCTAGGTTTAGCATCTTTCTTTTCCATAAGATATTTAATAGCAGCATGATCATTGTGAATGGTTACTTTAGAGTCAACAATGTAAGGTCTAAACTTATCACAAGCAAATACAACTGCTAAAAATTCTTTTTCAGTAGTAGCATAATTTCTCTGGGCACTGTCTAGGGTTTTACTAGCATATTGGATAACATTTACTTTCTTATCAACTCTTTGTCCTAGAACAGCACCTACAACATAATCACTAGCATCACACATAATTTCAAAGGGTAAATTCCAATCAGGTGGCTGAACAATAGGTGTGGAAATCAAAGCTTTATTAAGTATTTCAAATGCTTCTACACAAGCATCATCAAAGACAAAAGGAATATCTTTTTGTAATAGGTTAGTCAGAGGCCTAGAAATTTTAGAGAAGTCTTTAATGAACCTCCTATAAAAACCGGCATGACCAAGGAAACTTCTTATACCTTTAATGCCCTTGGGACATGGCATCTTTTCAATAGCGTCAACTTTAGCTTTATCAACCTCAATACCTCTTTCAGAAATTTTATGCCCCAAGACAATACCTTCATTAACCATAAAGTGGCACTTCTCCCAATTCAAGACAATATTAGTTTCTTCGCATCTCTCCAAAACTCGATCAAGGTTGCTCAAGCAATCATCAAAAGAAGTTCCATATACGGAAAAATCATCCATGAAAACCTCAACAATCTTTTCACAAAAATCATAGAATATAGCCATCATGCATCTTTGAAAGGTAGAAGATGCATTACATAAACCAAAAGGCATACGTCTATAAGCAAAGGTACCGAAAGGGCAAGTAAAAGTGGTCTTATCCTGATCCTCTTTTGACACAGGTATTTGAGAGAAACCAGAATAACCATCTAGAAAGAAAAAAAGGGTATGTTTAGATAATCTTTCTAGAATTTGATCAATAAAAGGTAAAGGGTAATGATCTTTTCTAGTAGCTTTATTTAATTTGCGGAAATCAATTACCATCCTATAACCTGTAACAATTCTTTGTGGGATCAATTCGTCATTATCATTAGGAACAACAGTAATACCTCCCTTCTTAGGGACACAATGGACATGACTTAGTGAAAGCACAAGTGCTCCCTGGGTGATTTTGGTAATTAATGTCAACATATCTCTTGTTGGACTAACACTTTTACCTAGTATGTTTCAGATAAGTTCAACAATGAAGTGGCATGGACTAGAGGATGTGGAACTCCTTCAAGATGCTAAGGACAAAGGATTGGCTCAAGCTCCAAGAACAAGACTACATTTTCTATTTTAGTGGTCCAAGATCGCATTGAGTCTATAGGAAAAGCCAATACTATCAAGGAGGGATCAGGTGCTGCTTAATGAGGTTCTTGCTCAAAATGCTTAGTGATATGCTCCAAAGCCGTCAACTACTTTCTCACATCCACATATGACCTAAACCAAAAGTCAAACTCGGCGCCACCAAGTTCAGATGTCATAGCCACTGCCACAAACCATAGGCAAATCGGTCTCACCGATAGGGATCTCGGTCTCACTGAGATGGGATTGTAATCTCTCTGTATGTATCTATTACCAAAATCGGTCTCACCGAGTTTGCGTAATCGGTCCTACCGAGATTGCAATGTAAACTCTCTGTCTCCTTTTCGTAACATTTCGGTCTCACCGAGATGAGCAAATCAGTCCCACTGAGTTTACCTGACCAACTCTCTGGTTAGCTTATTACCAAAATCGGTCTCACCGAGTTTGTGTAATCGGTCTCGTCGAGATTACGTTATGACCTAACGCTAACCATATCGGTCCTACCGAGTTGCATGTCGGTCCCACCGAAAATCCTAACGGTCACTAGATTTGCTGAATCGGTCTGACCGAGTTTCTCAATTCGGTCCCACTAAGATTGGCAAATTGTGTGTAACGGTTAGATTTTGTGTGGAGGCTATATATACCCCTCCACCTCCTCTTCATTCATGGAGAGAGCCATCAGAATGAACATACACTTCCAACTTACATTTTCTGAGAGAGAACCACCTACACTTGTGTTGAGGCCAAGATATTCCATTCCTACCATATGAATCTTGATCTCTAGCCTTCCCCAAGTTACTTTCCACTCAAATCTTCTTTCCACCAAATCCAAATCCTGTGAGAGAGAGTTGAGTGTTGGGGAGACTATCATTTGAAGCACAAGAGCAAGCAGTTCATCATCAACACACCATTTGTTACTTCTTGGAGAGTGGTGTCTCCTAGATTGGATAGGTGTCACTTGGGAGCCTCCGACAAGATTGTGGAGTTGAACCAAGGAGTTTGTAAGGGCAAGGAGATCGCCTACTTCGTGAAGATCTACTGCTAGTGAGACAAATCCTTCGTGGGCGACGACCATGGTGGGATAGACAAGGTTGCTTCTTCATGGACCCTTCGTGGGTGGAGCCCTCCGTGGACTCACTTAGCCGTTACCCTTCGTGGGTTGAAGTCTCCATCAATGTGGATGTACGATAGCACCACCTATCGGAACCACAACAAAAATATACGTGTCTCCAATTGCGTTTGCACACTCCAATCCCATCCCTTTACATTCTTGCAAGTTGCATGCTTTACTTTCCGCTGCTCATATACTCTTTGCATGCTTGCTTGTTATTTATTGTGATTGTTAAACTTGTGCCAAAACTCCACTTAAACTTAAAGAAGTTAAAAACTGCAACTTTTCTCACTTAGTGTCTAATCACCCCCCCCTCTAGACACCTCTTCTCGATCCTTTCAATTGGTATCAGAGCTTTGGTCTCCATTGCTTTGGTTTAAACACAATTGGAGGAAGATGGATGAGTCTACTTTGGGGAGTCTTAGACATAGAGTACCTATACTTGATGGAGAGTATTTTCATGAGTGGAAAAATGAGATGCTTGTGATTTTCAATCAATATCATTTGAACAAGTACATTGCTAACCCCTGTGCACCTCATGTTGATCCTATGCATCCCACCCTTGATGAGTCAGTTGATATGATCAGAAATCTTAGAACTGTTAATCTTATCACTAGAGGCTTGCCTAGAAACTTGATTGGAAACTTGCCTACTCTTGAGTGTGCCTACACTATATGGAAATTTCTTGAGGAACAATTTCCGAATTATTCCTTGAAAAATCTAGATGAAATTCTCCATAAGTATATTGCCTTGAGTAAGATGAATTCCAATGATCCTATGTTTGGTGATTGTCTATTTGAGCTTACAAATCTTATGCGTGTCAAAGGAAATGTTGGAATTATTAGTGATATTATTTCCGAAGCTATTAAAATTCATAAAGAAGATCATTGTCAAACTCGCTCTAACAAATCACCCTCTCTAGGATTTGATCCACCACATGACGATGTTGAACATGGATAATATGACGAGGATGATGATAGTAACTTTGATCTTGATGATGCAATGAGACACTTTGGTCTTATGGCAAATCTTCGGGGATATATGGCAGGAGCAAAGGAATGGGTTCTTGATAGTGGATGTACCGATCACATGACCGGAGATAAAGACATGTTTCATCAGCTTGCTGAAAATGACGGTCCTTGAAAGTAGGTCACTTTCGGTGACAACTCAAAGGGTAAGGTGGTTGGCCTCGGTAAGGTGGCCATATCACATGATAGCACCATACAAAATGTCATGCTCGTTGAATCTCTTGGCTACAACTTACTTTCAGTATCTAGACTTGCTGATTTCGGTTTCAATGTCCTATTTACTGAAGTAGATTGCCAAGTGTTTCGTAGAGATAATCATAAAATGGTCTTTACCGGTATACGTAGTGGTGATCTTTACATTGTTGATTTCACTAAAAAGGCTCAACCTAGAACTTGCTTTATTACTAAATCTTCTAAAGGTTGGTTGTGGCATAGACGATTAGGTCATGTTGGCATGAGGAATCTTGACAAGCTTGTTAAAGGAAATCATATCCTTGGTGTTAACAATGTCATATTTGATAAGGATAGACTTTGCAGCACTTGTCAGGCAGGTAAACAAGTTGGAGGGAGGCATCCCTAGAAGAACATCATGACCACAAGGAGGCCACTCGAGCTACTTCACATGGATCTTTTTGGTCCCAATGCCTACAAAAGTCTCGGTGGAAATTCTTTTGGTCTAGTTATAGTTGATGATTTTTCAAGATTTACGTGGGTGTTCTTTCTAGATGATAAATCGCAGGTCCAAAAGATCTTCAAAAACTTCACTAGGAAGGCCCAAAATCAGTTTGAAGTGAAGATCAAGAAGGTTCGCAGCGACAACAGAACGGAGTTCAAGAACGCAAATGTGGACACCTTTCTTGACGAAGAAGGGATTTCACATGAGTTCTCGGCTACGTACACACCTCAACAAAATGGAGTTGTTGAGAGGAAGAATTGAACGCTCATCGAAATGGCAAGAGCGATGCTTGATGAGTACAAGACGCCAAAGCACTTTTGGGCAGAAGCAGTTGAGACAGCTTGTCATGCAACAAATCACTTGTATCTTCACAAGCTACTCGGCAAGACGGCATACGAGCTCCTCACCGGTAATAGACCACAAGTTGGATACTTTCGAGTATTCGGCTCAAAGTTCTACATTCTTGATAAGCATTGTCGCTCTAAATTTGCTCCTAAGTATCATGAAGGTTTCCTACTTGGTTACGGCTCAAACTCTCACACTTACCATGTCTATAATAATTTCACCCGAAAGGTTGAAGAGACGGTAGATGTGAAGTTTGATAAATCTAACGGCTCGTAAGTAGAGCAATTGCCAATTGATGTAGGAGACACAGACCCCTCAGAAGCAAAGACTTGTCTATTGGCAAGATTCGTCCAATGGAGGTGAAGGAGAGTACCTCGTCCGTCCAAGTGGAAGCTTCTACCTCACGACAAGGTGAACCAAGAGTTGATACGGAAGCATTCACAAGTGGGACACACCAAGATGAAGAAAACGAGGAAGTACACCAAGATGAACCTCAACAACCTCCTTCTCCACCATGACAAGAGAACGCCAACGCCAACAATGAAGAAGGCCAAGAAGAAGAACAAGATGAAGAAGATGTTCAGCCAAGACCCAAGCAAAAGTTTTCACAAGTTTGAACAAGAATTGATAAAGACCATCCCGTCGAGCAAATCTACAATGATATCCAAACCGGGAGAATCACTCGCTCAAAAACTTGTTTAGCTAACTTTTGTGAACACTATTCATTCATCTCTAGCATTGAACCTATGAAGGTTGAAGAAGCATTGGAAGATCCAGATTGGATAAACGCTATGCATGAATAGCTACACAACTTTGAGAGAAATCAAGTTTGGACATTAGTTGAGAAGCCCGATAACAACCACAACATCATCGGTACCAAATGGGTGTTTCGCAACAAGAAAGATGAAGATGGACAAGTAGTTCGCAACAAAGCACATCTCGTCGCCCAAGGCTACACACAAGTCGAAGGTATGGACTATGGTGAGACATATGCTCCCGTTGCTAGACATGAGTCCATTCGCATCTTACTTGCCTATGCTAATCACCATGATATCACCTTATATCAAATGGACATTAAAAGTGCCTTTCTAAATGGTGAAATAGAGGAGGAAGTCTATGTTAAGCAACCTCCCGGATTTGTCAATCCTAAGAAACCTAATTATGGTTACAAACTTCACAAAGCTCTTTATGGACTCAAAAAAGCTCCTAGAGCTTGTTATAAATGCTTGACCAAGTTCCTTATTGAAAAAGGCTTTGAAATTGGAAAAATAGATTCTACTCTTTTTACTAAAAGGGCTAATGGAGAACTATTTGTGTGCCAAATTTATGTCGATGATATTATATTTGGATCAACTAACCCTCATTTTAGTGAAAAGTTTGGAAAGCTAATATCGGAGAAGTTTGAGATGTCTATGATGAGTGAACTCAAATTCTTTCTTGGTTTGCAAATCAAGCAAACTAAGGAAGGTACCTTTGTATCTCAAACGAAGTACACCAAGGACTTATTCAAGAAGTTCAATATGCAAGAATGCAAATGTATGACTACTTCCATGCCTACTAGTGGACATCTTGGTTTGACTAAAGATGGTGAACCGATTGATCAAAAGGTTTATCGCTCTATGATTGGTCCATTGTTATATCTATGTGCTTCACGTCCCGATATTATGCTAAGTGTGTGCATGTGTGCATGATATCAAGCTGCACCTAAAGAATGTCATCTTAAGGCCGTGAAAAGGATAGTGAGATACTTAATCCATACACCAAACTTTGGCATTTGGTATCCAAAGAGGGCCTCTTTCGATCTTGTTGGCTACTCTGACTCGGACTATGCCGGTGACAAGGTTGATAGAAAGTCCACTTCGGGTACTTGTCAATTTCTAGGTAGATCTCTTGTGTCTTGGTCTTCCAAGAAACAAAACTCGGTATCCTTATCCACCGCCGAAGCGGAATACATTGACGCTAGTTCATGTTGTGCTCAATTACTTTGGATGACCCAAACTCTTAAAGATTATGGGATATATGTGAAACATGTTCCATTGCTTTGTGACAATGAAAGTGCTATCAAGATTGCTCACAATCATGTGCAACATTCTCGAACTAAGCATATTGAAGTTCGTCATCATTTCATTCGAGATCATGTTGCCAAAGGGGACATTAATCTTAAGCATGTTCACACTGATAAGCAATTAGCGGATATTTTCACTAAACAACTTGATGAGAAAGTGTTTTGCAGGTTAAGAGGTGAATTGAACATCATTGATGCTTCAAACTTGGAGTATGAACTCCATTTGATACATGCAAGGCATGAGCCTATGACTAATCCTTGATATTCCTCTTATGATGACTATCTTATGTCTTGGATACATTTGCACCTTGCATGTTATCTAACCCTTGTAGGTACTTGGATGAATCTAAGTCTATGAGATTGCAACTCACTCATATCTTGAGCAATCTCTACATCACCAAGTCTCTACACAACGGTGGTTGACGACAAGGAAGCATGGAACCATTCAAACATATCCTTTGACAAATTTATTATTGAAATTCATGATTGTCATTTTGGATACACAAGTGCTCTTCCTTGCAAAAAACTAACTCATGTAGGTAGATGAACTCAAATTCCAAGTGGTGCTCCCAACTCTTGATGAGCTACATCAACTTTGAGCAACCCACATAAGTTCAACTACATGATCACAATCAACACCACCACCCAAGGTATGTTATTCCATCTTAGAGAAGCTTTACTCCAAGTCATGAGTCAAAGCAACTCGACAAGATGTGAATACATCAAGATGCTTAAACGAAAAATGGTAACCCCATTTTGAGCTTAAACGATGAGTATGACCTATGATCAAGTGATCTCACTTGACTCCTAAGTCAATATACTCTAACATAGGTAACTTTGTCGCTGACCAATTCTAGATGAAGTTCTCTTGTGTTCTTTTCTATGCTCTTGCATTTCTCTCATGCATATTTGTTTTCCCCTTTCAAAAAAAACTTCATCTAGATTTCTTTTCCTTTCTATTTGTTCTGCATTCCCTGCATCCAATTCATTGCAAATCTTTCAGTTAATTCCTTGCAAATCCTTGTGAGATCTTACTTGTCTAGTGAGCTGAGGTGACAAGTGTTTTCACTATGATGAACTCGGTCACACCGGTCTATTGTTTTCGGTGCAACCGAAGCATACAACTCGGTACCACCGATTTCACTACAGGAAAAACAACTTGCCACTTGTTCCTGTGTTCTTTTGAACCAGCTCCACTCAATGAATCTTGTCCTCTACCAGCATCACATTTAACTTGCTGCTTTGTTCTGTGACTCAAGGACCAAACACATCATGGCAAAATTCCAGAAGTCCCTTCTTGGAAATTGATGTCAAAGGGGGAGACAGAGATCACATCAAAGCTTAATCATATCTCTAGGGGGAGAGAATACTCAAGGAGAGAGAGTAATCATCAAGGACCCCAAATGCTTGGTGTTTAAGAGAAGAGAAGTCACATGTCTTCAAGAGGGGAAATACATGTTCATACGTGGTTATTTGCATTAGCTCTATTCATTTGTTTCTTTGAGCTCTGATTTTCTGTTCCCTATCTTCTCCCAGTATCCCATGCTAGATTTAGGGGCAGCAGGACATCTAAGGGAAGGAAATCCTTGAATTCATTGCACATCTTTACCATTGGGGACATGTCTATATCCAATGTGGTACTCAATACTCACTCTCTACATGTCATCCAAATCTTTGTACTCTTGTGGTTTCTTTCATTTTCTCTGGCTAGTAGGTGCATCTGTGTTATCTAACCTCATTTTCACAGGTTCACTCCATCCTAAGCCAACTCAAGACCACAAGGTAAGTATATGCATCACAGTCATGTGTATGAGGAATTCTTGCTGATGTACATACTGTTTGCAAGGACTCATGAGCATGAAGGTACATTTCCCATATTCACATCTTCTGCTCTGATGCATATAGCCAAGATACATGTAACACATTGCCTACTATGTCATGCTTATGCATTCACTTGTTCCTATATTCCATATTCACATGATTGCATACATGTATGGGGAGCCTATGCATGTTACATGTCTTTCCAAAGCTTTACTTGTTATTCTCTATATATTTATCTAAAGCCTTGATGTATGTTGTCATCAATTACAAAAAAGGGGGAGATTGAAAGCACAAGTGCTCCCTGGGTGATTTTGGTAATTAATGTCAACATATCTCTTGTTGGACTAACACTTTTACCTAGTATGTTTCAGATAAGTTCAACAATGAAGTGGCATGGACTAGAGGATGTGGAACTCCTTCAAGATGCTAAGGACAAAGGATTGGCTCAAGCTCCAAGAACAAGACTCTACATTTTCTATTTTAGTGGTCCAAGATCACATTGAGTCTATAGGAAAAGCCAATACTATTAAGGAGGGATGAGGTGTTGCTTAGTGAGGCTCTTGCTCAAAATGCTTAGTGATATGCTCCAAAGCGCTCAACTACTTTCTCACATCCACATATGACCTAAACCAAAAGTCAAACTCGGTGCCACCGAGTTCAGATGTCATAGCCACTGCCACAAACCCTAGGCAAATTGGTCTCACCGATAGGGATCTCGGTTTCACCGAGATGGGATTGTAATCTCTCTGTATGTATTTATTACCAAAATCGGTCTCACCGAGTTTGCGTAATCGGTCCTACCGAGATTGCAATGTAAACTCTCTGTCTCCTTTTCGTAACATTTCGGTCTCACCGAGATGAGCGAATCGGTCCCACCGAGTTTACCTGACCAACTCTCTGGTTAGCTTATTACCAAAATCGGTCTCATCGAGTTTGTGTAATCGGTCTCACCAAGATTACGTTATGCCCTTACCCTAACCATATCGGTCCTACCGAGTTGCATGTTCGTCCCACCGAAAATCCTAACGGTCACTAGATTTGCTGAATCAGTGCGACCGAGTTTCTCAATTCGGTCCCACCGAGATTGACAAGTTGTGTGTAACAGTTAGATTTTGTGTGGAGGCTATATATACCCCCTCCACCTCCTCTCCATTCGTGGAGAGAGCCATCAGAATGAACCTACACTTCCAACTTACATTTTCTGAGGGAGAACCACCTACACTTGTGTTAAGGCCAAGATATTCCATTCCTACCATATGAATCTTGATCTCTAGGCTTCCCCAAGTTACTTTCCACTCAAATCTTCTTTCCACCAAGTACAAATCCTATGAGAGAGAGTTGAGTGTTGGGGAGACTATCATTTTATGCACAAGAGCAAGGAGTTCATCATCAACACACCATTTGTTACTTCTTGGAGAGTGGTGTATCCTAGATTGGCTAGGTATCACTTGGGAGCCTCCGACAAGATTGTGGAGTTGAACCAAGGAGTTTGTAAGGGCAAGGAGATCACCTACTTCGTGAAGATCTACCGCTAGTGAGGCAAGTCCTTCGTGGGCGACAACCATGGTGGGATAGACAAGGTTGCTTCTTCGTGGACCCTTCGTGGGTGGATCACTCCGTGGACTCGCGCAGCCGTTACCCTTCGTGGGTTGAAGTCTCCATCAACGTGGATGTACGATAGCACCACCTATCGGAACCACGACAAAAACATCCATGTCTCCAATTCCGTTTGCACACTCCAATCCCATCCCTTTACATTCTTGCAAGTTGCATGCTTTACTTTCCGCTGCTCATATACTCTTTGCATGCTTTCTTGTTATGTATTGTGATTGTTAAACTTGTGCCAAAACTCCACTTAAACTTAAAGAAGTTAAAACTGCAACTTTTCTCACTTAGTGTCTAATCACCCCCCCCCTCTAGACACCTTTTCTCGATCCTTTCACTTACCCACTGACTATCATCAATGGGACAAATTATACCTGCCTCCAGAAGCTTTAGTATTTCTTTTCTTACCACTTCTTTCATCTTAGGATTTAACTGTCGTTGGTGATCAACAACCGGTCTAGCGTCTTTCTCCAATTTTATCTTCTGTTGGCATAGAGTGGGACTAATGCCCTTAAGGTCATCAAGAGTATATCCAATAGCAGCACATTGCTTCTTTAGAGTATTCAATAATTTCTCCTCTTCCTGCTCTAAAAGGTTAGCACTAATAATAACATGATATATCTTCTTTTCATCAAGATAAGCATATTTAAGAGTATCAGGTAATGGTTTAAGCTCAAACATGGGATCACCCTTGGGTAGTGGAGGATCTCCTAGGATTTAAACAGGCAAGTTGTGTTTCAAAATGGGTCCCTGTTTAAAGAATACTTCATCTATTTCCCTTCTTTCATTCATAAACATATCATTTTCATGGTCTAGCATATATTGTTCTAAAGCATCATTAGGAGGCACGACAATAGAAGGAAGACCAATAATTTCATCCTTACTAGGAAATTCTTTATCATGGGGTTGTCTACGAAATTTAGCAAAGTAAAAGTCATGAGACATATCCCCTAACCCAGTCGTAACAATATCCTTTTCGTAATCTATCCTAGCATTAATAGTATTCAAGAAGGGTCTACCAAATATAATGGGACAAAAGTCATCTTGTGGGGAACCAAGAACAAGAAAATCAGCAGGATATTTAACTTTCCCACACAAGACTTCAACATCTCTAACAATCCCAACTGGTGAAATAATATCTCTATTGGCAAGGTTAATTGTAATATCAATGCCTTCTAACTCAGCAGGTGCAATATCATGCATAATTTCTTCGTATAAAGAATGAGGTATTGCACTCGCACTAGCACCCATATCACATAAGCCATGATAGCAATGATCTCCTATTTAAACCGAAATAACAGGCATGCGTACAACAAGTCTATGTTTATTTTTAGTATCGGGTCTAGCAATTCTAGCAGCTTCATCACAGAAGTAAATAACATGCCCATCGATATTATCAGCCAAGAGATCTTTAGCCATAGCAATACTAGGTTCAACTTTAATTTTCTTAGGGGTGTAGGTGTTCTAGTATTACTCTTACAAACCACAGTTGAAGCTTTAGCATGATCCTTTATTCTAATATGGAAAGGTGGTTTCTCAATATAAGCGGTAGGAACAATAGGATCAACATTATAAGTGATAGTCTTTTCTTCAACTTTAATAGGTTAAACTACTTTTACTTCAATGGGAGGATGATATTTAAACCACTTCTCCTTAGGGAGATCGACATGAGTAGCAAATGATTCATAGAAAGAAGCTACTATCTCAGAGACAAGTCCATATTTAGTGCTAAATTCACGGAAAACATCGGTATTCATAAAAGATTTAACACAATCAAACTTAGGTGTCATACCCGACTCCTTG
The DNA here is from genome assembly GCF_018294505.1 of Triticum aestivum. Lineage (NCBI taxonomy): Eukaryota > Viridiplantae > Streptophyta > Magnoliopsida > Poales > Poaceae > Triticum > Triticum aestivum. The sequence continues at coordinate 566,486,564 of NC_057801.1, forward strand.
CCTTCGTCGAGATACCAATCTTTAGAGTTGTGTTAAATTCTTTCCAATAAATCCCATCTTAATTCAATAGTCTTCATCATAACAGAACCAGTACAAGAAGTATCGAGCATGGAGCGATTGTTGAGAGAAAGCCGATCATAAAAGTTTTGAATAATAATTTCTCTTGAGAGCTCATGATTGGGGCATGAATATAAAATTGACTTAAGCCTCCCCCAAGCTTGAGTGATACTTTCTCCTTTGCGTGGCCAAAAATTATACATATAATTACGATCATGATGAACCTGATGCATAGCATAAAACTTCTGATGAAATTCCAATTTCAGTTGGTTGTAGTTCCATGATCCCATATCATCACATAGCCTAAACCATGTCAATGCCTCTCCCTTCAAAGATAAAGGGAAGACCTTCTTCTTGATAACATCCTCGGGCATACCTGCAAGCTTAAATAATCCACAAACTTCATCCACATAGATTAGGTGCAAATCGGGATGCAATGTTCCATCTCCTTTAAAGGGATTAGCTAGCAGTTTCTCTATCATACCCGAAGGAATTTGAAAGTAAACATTTTCAGTAGATAAAGCAAGTTGAGGAGAAACTCTTTGCTCTACTGGTCAGGGTGAAGATACCCTGAACAAGCCCCTCAAAAGATTACTTTCCATGGTAACAAGTGACAGTAAATTTCAGCACACTATATAAATTTTTCCTTGCCAATTTCCACTTACCAAAGGCGCTTCACTCCCCGGCAACGGCGCCAGAAAAGAGTCTTGATGACCCACAAGTATAGGGGATCTACCGTAGTCCTTTTGATAAGTAAGAGTGTCAAACCCAATGAGGAGCAGAAGGAAATGACAAGCGGTTTTCAGTAAGGTATTCTGTGCAAGCACTGAAATTATCGGTAATAGATAGTTTTGTGATAAGGTAATTCATAATGGGTGACAATTAAGAAAAGTAAACAAGGTGCAGCAAGGTGGCCCAACCCTTTTTGTTGCAAAGGACAAGCCTGGACAAACTCTAATATAAGGGAAAGCACTCCCGAGGACGCATGGGAATTATCGTCAAGCTAGTTTTCATCATGCTCATATGATTCGTGTTCGTTACTTTGATAATTTGATATGTGGGTGGACCAGTGCTTGGGTACTACCCTTCCTTGGACAAGCATCCCACTTATGATTAACACCTCTCGCAAGCATCCGCAACTACGAAAGAAGAATTAAGGTAAACCTAACCATAGCATGAAACATATGGATCCAAATCAACCCCTTACGACGCAACACATAAACTAGGGTTTAAGCTTCTGTCACTCTAGCAACCCATCATCTACTTATTACTTCCACTAGTAGAAAAGGGGGCAATGGTCCAGGCAGGGCCAGCCCATTAGTCTCGGTTCAGTCCAGAACCGGGACCAATGGGGGCATTGGACCCGGTTCGTGAGCCCCGGGGGCCGGCCGGGCCACATGGGCCATTGGTCCCGATTCATCTGGACCTTTTGGTCCTGGTTGGTGGGACGAACCGGGACCAATGGTCCTCGCTCCTGGTCCACCACTATTGGTCCCGGTTGGAGGCATGAACCGGGACCAAAGGCCGCCCATTAGTCCCGGTTCATACCACCAACCGGGACTAAAGGGTTGGTCCTTGTTGCGGCCAGAGTTTAGTCCCACCTCGCCAACCGAAGGGGGCTCACACCGGTTTATAAGCCCCTCCCTCTCTGCCTTGTTGAGCTCCTCTCAAAATGAAAATAGATGCCCTTATACAGGGAATTTTACCTAAATTCATACTGAATTTCTCTGAAGTTAGTAGAAATTTATTATGAATTTAGGTTGAATTTTCTCTATAAGCGCATCTATGATCATTTTTTTAGTAAAGTTAATCACAACTATTTTTTCTTCTATTTATTTCTGAGTAGTTTTTTATATAGTTTTTTTCCTTTTCTGCTATATTTATTTATTTTCTTTTTATTTCTGAGTTGTAATAAGTCATTAAAAATAAGCATCTATGCTCATTTTTTAGTAAAGTTAATCACAACTATTTTTTCTTCTATTTATTTTTGAGCTATAATAAGTCATTAAAAATAAGCATCTATGCTCATTTTTTAGTAAAGTTAACCACAACTATTTTTTCTTCTATTTATTTCTGAGTAGTTTTTTATATAGTTTTTTTCTTTTCTGTTATATTTTTTCTTTTTATTTCTGAGTTGTAATAAGTCATTAAAAATAAGCATCTATGCTCATTTTTTAGTAAAGTTAACCACAACTATTTTTTCTTCTATTTATTTCTGAGTAGTTTTTTATATAGTTTTTTTCTTTTCTGTTATATTTTTTCTTTTTATTTCTGAGTTGTAATAAGTCATTAAAAATAAGCATCTATGCTCATTTTTTAGTAAAGTTAATCACAACTATTTTTTCTTCTATTTATTTCTGAGTTGTAATAAGTCATTAAAAATAAGCATCTATGCTCATTTTTTTAGTAAAGTTAATCAAAACTATTTTTTCTTTTATTTATTTCTGAGTAGTTTTTTATATAGTTTTTTTTCTTTTCTGCTACATTTATTTTTTTCTATTTTTTTCTGAGTTGTAATAAGTCATTAAAAATAAGCATCTATGCTCATTTTTTTAGTAAAGTTAATCACAACTATTTTTTCTTCTATTTATTTCTGAGTAGTTTTTTATATAGTTTTTTTCTTTTCTGCTATATATATATATTTCTATTTATTTATGAGTTGTAAAAAGTCATTAAAAATAAAAAAGAGGCGCAATGCTCGTTAATTTGCTTCAAGCCTTTCGGAATAGTGTCAACTGCACTGCACATAGCTCCATGCAGTCTACCCTATTCCTCAAGGCTTGAAGCTAACCAACGTGCAGGTGAGCATTGAGCCTCTTCTTCATCGTCTCTGCACTCAGGGCTTATAAATAGCTGTGAGTGCCTCTCGCTTGGCGAGGTGGGACTAAAAAAACAGCTGCAGAAAGAATCAACTAAAAAACAACTGTAGAAAATAAATAAGTAATTAGACGGGTCCATTGGTACCGGTTGGTGGCGCCAACTGGGACCAATGCCTCTCTTTAGTCCTGGTTGGTGGCTCAAATCGGGACCAATGCCCATCTTTAGTCCCGGTTGGCGGCACCAACTGGGACCAAAGGTCTTTGTTTCCCGCCCTTTGGGCTGCTGAAAAGAGGCCTTTGGTCCCGGTTGGTGCGACCAACCGGGACTAAAGTGGGGATTGGTTCTGGTTTGTGCCACAAACCGGGACCAAAGCCTTTCCTATATCACAAAAGTCATCTTGTGGGGAACCAAGAACAAGAAAATCAGCAGGATATTTAACTTTCCCACACAAGACTTCAACATCTCTAACAATCCCAACTGGTGAAATAATATCTCTATTGGCAAGGTTAATTGTAATATCAATGCCTTCTAACTCAGCAGGTGCAATATCATGCATAATTTCTTCGTATAAAGAATGAGGTATTGCACTCGCACTAGCACCCATATCACATAAGCCATGATAGCAATGATCTCCTATTTAAACCGAAATAACAGGCATGCGTACAACAAGTCTATGTTTATTTTTAGTATCGGGTCTAGCAATTCTAGCAGCTTCATCACAGAAGTAAATAACATGCCCATCGATATTATCAGCCAAGAGATCTTTAGCCATAGCAATACTAGGTTCAACTTTAATTTTCTTAGGGGTGTAGGTGTTCTAGTATTACTCTTACAAACCACAGTTGAAGCTTTAGCATGATCCTTTATTCTAATATGGAAAGGTGGTTTCTCAATATAAGCAGTAGGAACAATAGGATCAACATTATAAGTGATAGTCTTTTCTTCAACTTTAATAGGTTCAACTACTTTTACTTCAATGGGAGGATGATATTTAAACCACTTCTCCTTAGGGAGATCGACATGAGTAGCAAATGATTCATAGAAAGAAGCTACTATCTCAGAGACAAGTCCATATTTAGTGCTAAATTCACGGAAAACATCGGTATTCATAAAAGATTTAACACAATCAAACTTAGGTGTCATACCCGACTCCTTGCCTTCGTCGAGATCCCAATCTTTAGAGTTGTGTTAAATTCTTTCCAATAAATCCCATCTTAATTCAATAGTCTTCATCATAACAGAACCAGTACAAGAAGTATCGAGCATGGAGCGATTGTTGAGAGAAAGCCGATCATAAAAGTTTTGAATAATAATTTCTCTTGAGAGCTCATGATTGGGGCATGAATATAAAATTGACTTAAGCCTCCCCCAAGCTTGAGTGATACTTTCTCCTTTGCGTGGCCAAAAATTATACATATAATTACGATCATGATGAACCTGATGCATAGCATAAAACTTCTGATGAAATTCCAATTTCAGTTGGTTGTAGTTCCATGATCCCATATCATCACATAGCCTAAACCATGTCAATGCCTCTCCCTTCAAAGATAAAGGGAAGACCTTCTTCTTGATAACATCCTCGGGCATACCTGCAAGCTTAAATAATCCACAAACTTCATCCACATAGATTAGGTGCAAATCGGGATGCAATGTTCCATCTCCTTTAAAGGGATTAGCTAGCAGTTTCTCTATCATACCCGAAGGAATTTGAAAGTAAACATTTTCAGTAGATAAAGCAAGTTGAGGAGAAACTCTTTGCTCTACTGGTCAGGGTGAAGATACCCTGAACAAGCCCCTCAAAAGATTACTTTCCATGGTAACAAGTGACAGTAAATTTCAGCACACTATATAAATTTTTCCTTGCCAATTTCCACTTACCAAAGGCGCTTCACTCCCCGGCAACGGCGCCAGAAAAGAGTCTTGATGACCCACAAGTATAGGGGATCTACCGTAGTCCTTTTGATAAGTAAGAGTGTCAAACCCAATGAGGAGCAGAAGGAAATGACAAGCGGTTTTCAGTAAGGTATTCTGTGCAAGCACTGAAATTATCGGTAATAGATAGTTTTGTGATAAGGTAATTCATAATGGGTGACAATTAAGAAAAGTAAACAAGGTGCAGCAAGGTGGCCCAACCCTTTTTGTTGCAAAGGACAAGCCTGGACAAACTCTAATATAAAGGAAAGCACTCCCGAGGACGCATGGGAATTATCGTCAAGCTAGTTTTCATCATGCTCATATGATTCATGTTCGTTACTTTGATAATTTGATATGTGGGTGGACCGGTGCTTGGGTACTACCCTTCCTTGAACAAGCATCCCACTTATGATTAACACCTCTCGCAAGCATCCGCAACTACGAAAGAAGAATTAAGGTAAACCTAACCATAGCATGAAACATATGGATCCAAATCAACCCCTTACGACGCAACACATAAACTAGGGTTTAAGCTTCTGTCACTCTAGCAACCCATCATCTACTTATTACTTCCACTAGTAGAAAAGGGGGCAATGGTCCAGGCAGGGCCAGCCCATTAGTCTCGGTTCAGTCCAGAACCGGGACCAATGGGGGCATTGGACCCGGTTCGTGAGCCCCGGGGGCCGGCCGGGCCACATGGGCCATTGGTCCCGATTCGTCTGGACCTTTTGGTCCCGGTTGGTGGGACGAACCGGGACCAATGGTCCTCGCTCCTGGCCCACCACTATTGGTCCCGGTTGGAGGCATGAACCGGGACCAAAGGCCGCCCATTAGTCCCGGTTCATACCACCAACCGGGACTAAAGGGTTGGTCCTTGTTGCGGCCAGAGTTTAGTCCCACCTCGCCAACCGAAGGGGGCTCACACCGGTTTATAAGCCCCTCCCTCTCTGCCTTGTTAAGCTCCTCTCAAAATGAAAATAGATGCCCTTATACAGGGAATTTTACCTAAATTCATACTGAATTTCTCTGAAGTTAGTAGAAATTTATTATGAATTTAGGTTGAATTTTCTCTATAAGCGCATCTATGATCATTTTTTTAGTAAAGTTAATCACAACTATTTTTTCTTCTATTTATTTCTGAGTAGTTTTTTATATAGTTTTTTTTCCTTTTCTGCTATATTTATTTATTTTCTTTTTATTTCTGAGTTGTAATAAGTCATTAAAAATAAGCATCTATGCTCATTTTTTAGTAAAGTTAATCACAACTATTTTTTCTTCTATTTATTTTGAGCTTAATAAGTCATTAAAAATAAGCATCTATGCTCATTTTTTAGTAAAGTTAACCACAACTATTTTTTCTTCTATTTATTTCTGAGTAGTTTTTTATATAGTTTTTTTCTTTTCTGTTATATTTTTTCTTTTTATTTCTGAGTTGTAATAAGTCATTAAAAATAAGCATCTATGCTCATTTTTTAGTAAAGTTAATCACAACTATTTTTTCTTCTATTATTTCTGAGTTGTAATAAGTCATTAAAAATAAGCATCTATGCTCATTTTTTTAGTAAAGTTAATCAAAACTATTTTTTCTTTTATTTATTTCTGAGTAGTTTTTTATATAGTTTTTTTTCTTTTCTGCTACATTTATTTTTTTCTATTTTTTTCTGAGTGGTAATAAGTCATTAAAAATAAGCATCTATGCTCATTTTTTTAGTAAAGTTAATCACAACTATTTTTTCTTCTATTTATTTCTGAGTAGTTTTTTATATAGTTTTTTTCTTTTCTGCTATATATATATATTTCTATTTATTTATGAGTTGTAAAAGTCATTAAAAATAAAAAAGAGGCGCAATGCTCGTTAATTTGCTTCAAGCCTTTCGGAATAGTGTCAACTGCACTGCACATAGCTCCATGCAGTCTACCCTATTCCTCAAGGCTTGAAGCTAACCAACGTGCAGGTGAGCATTGAGCCTCTTCTTCATCGTCTCTGCACTCAGGGCTTATAAACAGCTGTGAGTGCCTCTCGCTTGGCGAGGTGGGACTAAAAAAACAGCTGCAGAAAGAATCAACTAAAAAACAGCTGCAGAAAATAAATAAGTAATTAGACGGGTCCATTGGTACCGGTTGGTGGCGCCAACTGGGACCAATGCCTCTCTTTAGTCCCGGTTGGTGGCTCAAACCGGGACCAATGCCCATCTTTAGTCCCGGTTGGCGGCACCAACTGGGACCAAAGGTCTTTGTTTCCCGCCCTTTGGGCTGCTGAAAAGAGGCCTTTGGTCCCGGTTGGTGCCACCAACCGGGACTAAAGTGGGCATTGGTCCCGGTTTGTGCCACAAACCGGGACCAAAGCCTTTCCTATATAAGTAGCACTTAGGAAAATTTCAGAACCGCATCCCCACTTCGATCTCTCCTCCTCCTCTCCTAACACCGCGCGCCGTCCCCTGCCGCCACATCGCCGTCGCCGCCCCGCCCCGACGCCGTTGCACCCCGCACCGACGCCGTCCCCTCCCCGCCCCGCCCCGACGCCATCGCCGCCCCGCCCCGCCCTACCGCGCGCCCTGACATCGCCGCCCCGCCACGTGCCGACCCGACACTGTCGCCGCCCCGCGCCGCACTTCGCCGTCACCGTGAGCAACTTTTTATTATTTTTGTTAGATTTTTTTAGATTTTTTTGTTAGATTAGATATGTAGTAATTTAGATATGTAGTTCATAGTATGTTAATTTAGATTGTGTAATTAATTTGTTCATATTGTGTTAGATTTTTTTTGTTAATAGATTTTTTTGGTGATATTATTGTTGAATATATATGCATGTTTGGTGATATTATTGTTAATAGATTTTTTTGGTGATATTTAGATTGTGTAATTAATTTTGTTCATAGAATTTTAATGATTTTTTTGTTCATAGTATTTAGAAAAAGGAAAAAATAGGAAGAGAAAGTGTTTAATATAATTAGTTAGAAAAATACTAGTTTATTTTTAGTAAGTACTATTTTATTTTATTTATAGTAAGTGCTTCATATATAGTTGAACTAGCCAGTTGATTTAATAAACTAATTTATTTTACTATATATAGAAGTAGTTTGTTTTTAGTAAGTACTACTTTATTTATTTATAGTAAGTGCTTAGTAGTTGAACTAGATAGTTGATTTAATTAATAAAACTACTTTATTTAACTATATATAGAAGTAGTTCCCGCATCGACGTCGGCGATGCCTATCCCGCATCCTCGTCGTCGTCGACTCGGTGGTGGAAGCCTGCTTGATCAGGGCCATGTTCGGGACTGGGCTCCGCCGGCCTGGTATTGGGAGGTGCTACCTTTCAGGGGATGTAGGTTGGTGAGGAGGCAGCCCATTTTTGACCCGATCCTTGTTTGCTGGCGGTCGCGTGGGCCAGTGATGGTGCTGAGGCTTCCGGACACCGCGGAGGTGGTACGTCACCGTGTCAGCGAGGAGGACGAGCACGTCCGTCGCTACATGGTTGCATTGGAGGGCAGGTTCGACAATACCTGGCAGGTTCTTCAGGGATCTCACTGGAGCTATGATCCTGTGATGGTTCCTTATCTTTGGGTGTCCACCGCCCGCGACGATACCCGTCGGGCGCTACGGTTCTAGTTGTATTAGTGATGCTATATTAGTGATAATATTCGACGATGTACGGACACCAAGAGATGATGTACTTTTGCTTATAATTATTGAATGCATGCTAATTTGAATACTACTTTATTTTATGATTTGATTTTGCTTATTTTATGATTTGGTTTTGCTTATTGAATGGTCATATTGGATAAGTTCTCCTTCATTCCCGTGTGCTAGACAATTTGATGTAGTAATGCACTCGGGAATGAAAGGAGGAGCTACGTACATCACCGATAGTCAACCCGTGATTAATAATAATGATCTAGTTTAATATTTGAATTATGAACATAGGCCGGAAATGTCGTACTCGGACGACGAAAACCGCCCGGGGGAGTGCGACTGGTGCCACGACGACCGAGGTATGTGCGACAGGTTCATTGAGCTGGACGGAGATCGGCGCTTCAGCATTAAGCTCGAGGAGACCTTCGATGTTCATACGGTACGCAACGACGACAATAGTTTTTTTCACAATTAAGCACGACTTCAACTATTTTAACGTGTATTTTTCATCTTTTCCAATTCGACTAGCTTATCCCATGCTTTGCAAGACGCTATGTCTTGGAGAGGATGGGTTTTGAAGACCATGAAAGTATGGAAACCAAAAAAATTATCCTAAGTACCCATCATGGTGTGGATTTTCAAGTAAAGTTGTACAATGCTCAGAGTGTAACCCATTTTGGTTGCAAAAATTGGGAAGCACTTTGCAAGATGTATGGTTTTGATGAGGGTATGCTTGTCACCATGGATCTTGGTGATCCTACAATCGAGCAAGAGAGACCTTCGATTTGCGTCCTTGTGGATACATCTCCAATTCTTCCCCCATGTGAGCTTAACATAGTTATTAAGTAATTTATATTGTTTATTTCAAAATAGTTGACAACTTATTTCCATTGACAGCTTATTTTCATTCTTTAAAGAATGTGCGGAGGATGGTAGACAGAACCTACTACACCGAAGGCTCCGAATTAACTTATCAGGAGAAAAATCATCTGGTCGCATTTTGTACTGATCTTGAGAATTACAATATCTACAATCAAACTCCTCAACATTATGGTCAATACGTGCCACTAGTGCACGTGTTGAACTACGGTAACTACCATGGAGATACCCTGCTAAGATTTTTTACTATTACGACATCCATGCATCTTTTTGCACACTTCTAAAACTAGTACATCATTGCTAACTATGAAGTTATTACTATGTTTTTCAACAGATAATCCCGAATGATTGTGTGCCTCATTTGATGCATACGCACGGTACCCTTCATGTTTTGAACATACAACCAGGTCTTCCTACGAATCTCAACTGTCCATACCGGGTTTCTAAAAGAAGTGGAGACATCACAATCAAAGAATGGAAAAATGTATGGACAGTCGTAAGGAGCTTCTTGGAAGCAAAAAGTAGCGAAGGGCAAGAATTGGAGACAGGATGATCGCCATTCTTCATAATGGAGAGTCAGGGTCTATATTGTTTTATGCTATTTTACCTTAAGGGTGTTTAGGTCCTACCTGATACTGATGATCATGTGCTAAGAACAATTATGTAGGGTTGGGTTCGATGACTATGAGGATGATGATCGTATGACTTATTATTAATAACGAGTAGAAGTTGTATGATGATGCATGATTAGTAGGACTTGTTATTATATATGATGATGTATTATGCGAGCATGCATGAGTTATTATATCAGCGGGTGAAATGAACATATATAGCAGCAGCGTTGGTAAACCAAGGACGAAGATATAAGAGAGGACACTTCTCTCTATTAGCTAGCTAATAACACACTAAAAATAACCCCCAAAACCCATAAAGCAGCCACTTTTCTAAAAAACATGGACTTTTGGTCCCGGTTGGTGCCACCAACCGGGACCAAAGGCCCCCCTGACTGGGCTCAGCGCACAGGCCATGTGGAGGCACATTGGTCCCAGTTCATGTTTGAACCGGGACTAATGGGTGGAGGTATTAGTAACGACCCCTTAGTCCCAGTTCATGAACCGGGACTAAAGGCCCTTACGAACCGGGACTAATAGGTGTTTTCCTACTAGTGTTCCCAATGCCTTCGTCTAGGCCCAAAAAATGGTGAAGTGTCATGTAGTCGATGTTCACATAACACCACTAGAGGAGAGACAACATACATCTCATCAAAATATCGAACGAATACCAAATTCACATGACTACTTATAGCAAGACTTCTCCCATGTCCTCGGGAACAAACGTTACTACTCACAAATCATATTCCTGTTCATAATCAGAGGGGTATTAATATGCATTAAGGATCTGAACATATAATCTTCCACCGAATAAACCAACTAGCATCAACTACAAGGAGTAATCAACACTACTAGCAACCCACGGGTACCAATCTGAGGTTTTGAGACAAAGATCGGATACAAGAGATGAGCTAGGGTTTGAGAGGAGATGGTGTTGGTGAAGATGTTGATGGAGATTGACCCCCTCCCAATGAGAGGATCGATGGTGATGGCGATGGTGATGATTTCCCCCTCCCGGGGGGGATGTTTCCCCGGCAGAACAGCTCCTCCGGAGCCCTAGATTGGTTCCGCCAAGGTTCCGCCTCGAGACGGTGGCGCTTCATCCCGAAAGCTTTCTTTTGATTTTTTCCAGGGCGAAAGACTTCATATAGCAAAAGATGGGCACCGGAGGCCTGCCAGGGGGCCCACGAGACAGGGGGCGCGCCTAGGGTGTAGGGCGCGCACCCACCCTCGTGGCCAGGGTGTGGGCCCCCTCTAGTTGATTCTTTCGCCAGTATTTTTTATTAATTCCAAAACATGCCTCCGTGAAGTTTCAGGACTTTTGGAGTTGTGCAGAATAGGTCTCTAATATTTGCTCCTTTTCCAGCCTAGAATTCCAGCTGCCGGCATTCTCCCTCTTCATGTAAACCTTGTAAAATAAGAGAGAAAAGGCATAAGTATTGTGACATAATGTGTAATAATAACCCATAATGCAATAAATATCAATATCAAGGCATGATGCAATATGGACGTATCACCCCACAGTCTTCGCAAAACACAGTGCCAAAGAAGAATTTTCAGCTGCTGAAAAGGGCAAGTGGAAGCTGGACTTGGAGAGTTATGCTCAGTTCAACGCTCATGAGATTCACGCGGGTTATCTAAACCGCCTTCATACTAGCCGTGACTTCGAAGCCGGCTTAGTCAATCTAATGAATGAGCGCTTTGATGTAAACACAGAAAAAACTCTTCTCATATATTTAACTGTCAGCCGCCAAGTCTACTGAACATGAAAGAATTGAATATGTTGTAGACTTAGATAGCCTCTTTGATCTTGTAGCTATGACATAGAAATTTGTAACTGCTGAATCAAAACAGGAATACCCCAAGGGCTGGCTTAAACTGGAAGGTTAAGCTGGGACTTCAAATTGTAGTGCTAAAATCCACATATGTAGCCCCCAAGGGCCGGCTTAAGCTACATAGCTAAGCTGGGACTTATCACTATATTTATGATCAAATCCACATATGTAGCCCCAATGGACCGATTGTAGTTGAAGAAACTAACTGGGTCATTAAAATATTGTCTTGAAAAAGAGCAACATCATTAGCCCCCAAGTGCCAAGTAAAATACTTGTATTGTGCTTGGGACTTCAAATAAGGTGATCATTATGCTGCCTGTCTTTTGTATTTTGCAGGCTGAATTAAGTATGAAGGAATCCCAAGTCACTGATCTGCGACAGAACATCAAGTCCCAACAACCAGATACCACAAAGGCCAAGTCAGAGCTGAAAACTGCCTTAGAAGAGACTGAAAAGCTGAAAAGCGACTTCAACGCCGAGAGAACCAGCTGGGATACATAGAAGGCGGCTCTATTGAAAAGAGATGAAGATGTTGAGGTTGCTGTTAAGCCGGTGACTGACGAGTTATCCGGCTTAAGGCATCAGACTAATAGCATGACATCCGCCATCTTTGGTAAGTAATGTTGTACTTCAAACGTTCACCACCAATGTATAACGATCATTAGCCGGCTTATCAATATCTTTGTTGATGCAGGCTCCAGAAGTTCCAAGCTAGGTCAAGACATGCGCGTAAAGCTTAAAGTTGCATATACCCTTGTGGAGCAATTGTACACCAATGCACAATGGGCTATTTCTACCGTCTCACATAAGAAGCAACCACCTTCCCTCATCAAGGAAGTGTTGGAGAAACTGTCTGTGTTGTCGCAAAGAGTTGAAGAACTGAAGCGATCAGCTGCCAGAGCCGGTGCCATCACCGCGCTGAGCCGGGCAAAGGCATGGCAAGCAGAACATGATCCGGAAGAATTAGCCACCGACTGCCCAAGCTTGAAATAATACGGGTCTCCCTTCAAAGTAGAAGATTTCACTAAGTGTCGGAGTAATGGGCCATGGGTAGCCTCACCCAGGTCCCAGGATTTATCAAGACTTTGGGCCAGCTCCGCCTAGCTGGGCCCCAAGCTGAAGCTCCGCCCTCTGGGGGCCGGCTAGCTCGACGGCCGGCTACCAGAGGGCGGCCATCCACCAGCCAACGGCGCTACGAGCGGCCGGCTCCAGCCCGCCGGCCTCTAGAGAGGGCGGCATCAGGAAGGCGGCCACCTCGCGGCCTCAGAGCATCTGGGCCCCCATCAAGAGTACAAGATAGAGCGTGGCTACAGTGAAGCCTCTCGCCCCCGAATCCCGGGATGGGCATGGCTACAGTGCCCCTTACAGGCGGAGATCTCCGCACGGTGTGGCACTGTGCCATGTCCCCCCCCCCCGACGTCACTCCGAACAGGCAGAACCCTGTTCCCCACGACGTCCTGTCGGTACGGCCTGCCAGCCGCGGGCCCTATCAGGCAGTGACATCGCAGAAGATGGCGGATGCCCAGCCAGTCGGGCTTGGGGGAGGCCGGCCTCCAGCAGGCGGCTGTCCCTCACCCCGAGGCATGCATGCCATTAACCTGATGAGACCAGTGTGGCTACAGTAACCTCCCGCCAGGCGGCGGGACTGTAGCCATGATAAGATGACCAAGCCCTCGTCATAGACGGCACAGCTACAGTAAGCAGCCACCAACCAGTCGGTGGGGCCCACTAGGCAGCGGGCCCCAGTAGTCGGTGGAGAAGCTGGAGGCTGGAGACGCTGACAGACGGGCCCTAGCAGCCGGCCTGATTACCATTGTACCCCTGGGGGGCAGGCCTATACAAGCCCCCCAGGCCACCCATGCAAAGGGTTGGGCCCTTGATAGAACTAGTCATTTCCATAGAGCAGGAGAGAGCTAGCCCTGCCTTCTCCTACCTCTAGACACAGCTCAAGGAGCACCTTGTATCACTAGTGCCTTAGTGATCATGCGGAGACCCCGCAGAGTAGGAGTAGGGGTATTATCTCCACTAAGAGCCCCCAACCTGGGTAAAGTTTGCTGGCGTACGTGTCTACGCCTTATCCCGCTTCCAGGAACCGGCGACGTTCTACTCGCTCCCACCAGGATAAGCCATCTTTTAGCATATATCGCACCCAACCCCCGACAGTTGGCGCCCACCATGGGATCTGCTCTAGACAGGAACTTTGTTCCTTCCTGGTGTGCGAAGCCAGCCCAGCACGCCCAACGGCGTCAGCCTCGACGCGATGAACAGCGCGGAGATCGCTTGTGCGGCAAGCTGCCTCGCTGACCTTGTTGGTGAGATCCACCTCTCTGACGAGCCGGCCTCAGACGTGGGTACCGACTGCCCCGAGAGCCGCCTCGTCAGCCTCCTCGACCAGCTCAACATCACCAGCGAGCCTGCTGTGGACTTGGAGTCCATTGGCTCCACCGACCCGATGATCGTCGACTCCGACACGGCGTCGTTAGACGCATTTCCCACCAACGTGGTGGTCTACGATGAGCTGCCTCCTCACGAGCACAGCGGTGGGAGCACCGTCACGGAGGTGCTCATCATTCACAGCGGCGAGCACTCGGACGGACATGCTCAAGACCCACTCGACGCGGCTCTGCGAGACCTATCGGCGCCTATCCCAGAAGGCGCAGATGCTGAGGTTCTGGAAGCACGCCACGTCCAGCTTCTCGAGAGCGCTGGCCGACTGGCCAGCGTGTGACGCCTCTTGGACGCCTACCGGCGCGAGATGGATCGGACCGTTGGCAGCACGCCGGCCCCTGAGAGGCCTAGCCACCTCGGCACGGTCCGGCGGCGTGGCATAACCGTCGCCAGCATGTTCGGGGCAGAACGCCCCGTCTACGCCACGCCTGTTGAGAACATCCGGGCCGCCCAGGAGGTGACGGATGAGCTGGACAAATACGACGGCGACGAGCGTCGCCACATGACGGAGCGAGTCCAGCAGCTCCTAGACGCGGCTGCCGCGCTGAGGTGCCCGCCCAGTGGAACGAGGATCCGCCCCACTGACAGGATCACGGCGCGACATCCCGGACGCTGACTGGCGGCGCCCGCAGAAGAAGGGGCGACGAGCGGACTGCCAGCCGCAGCCGGACGCGCCTTTCCATCGAGCGAGACGCAAACGGCCGCCCTCGAGCGGTGGAGCGGCAAGGTGATCCGCCTCCTCCCTCGCCTCGTGGAAAGAGGCATCCCACTCCGCCGCCTGTCACGCACCTGACACTCGGCGAACGCCTTGGCCGCCGAGAGGGAGTCGGAGAGAACGACGCTCGCCATCGGATTGACCACCTCAACTGATCCCTGGCGCTATAAGAAGAAGACGCACTGGGCCCGCCCTGTTTCGGCCCACGAATCCGGGATGAGCCCTTTCCCAAAGGGTTCATCCTCCCGCGAGATACGCCCAAGTACAGCGGCTCCGTGAAGCCGGAGGACTGGCTGGTCGACTACTCGACAGCCGTCAGCATAGCAAACGGCAACAAGCGTGTTTGAAAGTGCAACTATCCCTGGGTGGTTTTGGTAATTCATAACAACATATAGCTCATTGAGCTAATGCTATTCCAAGACTATTATTTCAGAAAATCTCAATGAATGGCATGGCATGGATGATGAAAGTGGATCCCTCAAAATATCAAGGACAAAGGATTGTCTCAAGCTCAAAAGCTCAAGACTCTTCATTTTACATTTTAGTGATCCAAGATCACATTGATTCTATAGGAAAAGCCAATGCTATCAAGGAGGGATGAGGTGTTGCTTAATGAGCCTCTTGCTTCAAGTGCTTAGTGATATGCTCCAAATACCCTCAACTAATTTCTCACATCCACATATGACCTAAACCCAAAGTCAAAATCAGTCACACCGATTCTTTCTATCCAGCGCCACCGAGTTCAAATGTCATAGCCACTGCCACAAACCCTAGGCAAATCGGTCTTACCGATAGGGATCTTGGTCTCACCGAGATGGGATTGTAATCTCTTTGTTTCCCTTCGTAACGTTTCGGTCTAACCGAAGTGAGTGATCGGTCCCACCGAGATTGCAATGTAAACTCCCTATTTCCCTTTCGTAACATTTCGGTCTCACTGAAATGAGCGAATCGGTCCCACCGAGTTTACCTGACCAACTCTCTGGAAAGCTTATTACTAAATTTGGTCTCACCGAGTTTGTGTAATCGGTCTTACCAAGATTACGTTATGCCCTAACCCTAACCATATCGGTCCTACCGAGTTGCATGTCGGTCCCACCGAAAATCCTAACGGTCACTAGGTTTACTAAATCGGTCCGACCGAGTTTGTTGATTCGGTCCCACTGAGTTTGGTAAATTGTGTGTAACGGTTAGATTTTGTGTGGAGGCTATATATACCCCTCCACCTCCTCTTCACTCGTGGAGAGAGCCATCAGAACAAACCTACACTTCCAACTTACCATTTCTGAGAGAGAACCACCTACTCATGTGTTGAGGCCAAGATATTCCATTCCTACCATATGAATCTTGATCTCTAGCCTTCCCCAAGTTGCTTTCCACTCAAATCTTCTTTCCACCAGATCCAAATCCTATGAGAGAGAGTTGAGTGTTGGGGAGACTATCATTTGAAGCACAAGAGTAAGGAGTTCATCATCAACGCACCATTTGTTACTTCTTGGAGAGTGGTGTCTCCTAGATTGGCTAGGTGTCACTTGGGAGCCTTCGACAAGATTGTGGAGTTGAACCAAGGAGTTTGTAAGGGCAAGGAGATCGCCTACTTTGTGATGATCTACCGCTAGTGAGGCAAGTCCTTCGTGGGTGACGGCCATGGTGGGATAGACAAGGTTGCTTCTTCATGGACCCTTCATGGGTGGAGCCCTCCGTGGACTCGCGCAACCGTTACCCTTCGTGGTTTGAAGTCTCCATCAACGTGGATGTACGATAGCACCACCTATCGGAACCACGCCAAAAACATCCATGTCTCTAATTGCGTTTGAATCCTCCAAACCCTTCCCTTTACTTTCTTGCAAGTTGCATGCTTTAATTTCCGCTGCTCATATACTCTTTGCATGCTTGCTTGAATTGTGTGATGATTGCTTGACTTCTCCAAAGATTGCTAAAATCTGCAAGCTCTAAAATTGGGAAAAGGTTAAGTTTTTAATTGGTCAAGTAGTCTAATCACCCCCCCTCTAGACATACTTCAAGGTCCTACAGTGTTGCCGTGAAGTACGTTCCACTCATGCTTCAGGGCACTGCCCGAACGTGGCTCAACAGCCTGAAGCACCGCAGCATCAACAACTGGGTTGATTTCACCGAGGCCTTCATCCGCCACTTCACCAGCACCTACAAGCGGCCTCCCAAGCCCCAATAGCTCTCCTTGTGCGTCCAAGGGCCCACAGAGTCGACTCGCGACTACCTCACGCGCTGGGCCGAGCTGCGAAACTCCTGCGAAGGCATGCACGAGGTGTAGGTGATCGCGTACTTCACCGTCGAGTGCCGACAGGGCACCCTCATCAAGCATCGACTCCTCTGCGATGAGCCTGCGACGCTCGACGAGCTGCTGATCATCGCCGACAAGCCCGCCACGGCCAACTCCTCCATGAAGGCAGAAATCCTAGTTGATGCATCCGGCAAGGTGGTACCTTAGGCCCCTCGGACTCTGGCTGGTGACACCAGTCGGCGACAACAACCAAGTGACAACAAGCGGAAGCCCACCCAGCCGGCTTCCACGAGCCGGCAAGTGGCGACAATCGAGGATCAGCAGCCGGAAGGGCAGCCGATACCCAAGCGGCAGAAGGGCGGCAAGTCCAATTGGTTGCCTGCCTTCTCCTATGAGCAGACTCTTGATGCACCCTGCAAGTTCCATAGCGGCGCGAAGCCGTCCAACCACACCACCCGAAAATGTCATTGGCTCACCAGGATTGCTAAGGGAGATGGCCTCCTACCTCCTCCGCCTGCCGGCCCGCCGCCTCCTCAGCCCCAGCAGGAGGCGGCCCGACCAGTCGGTGCCATACAAGACAAGTATCCAGAAGACCACGGAGCTTATGTTGTGTTCATCAGTGTGGCCGATGATAGACGCAGCAGACGGCAGCAACAGCAAGAAGTGCAAGCAGTGGCCTCAAGTACTCCAGAATTCATGCATTGGTCCGAGAAGCCTATCAGTTGGAGCAGAGCCGACCACCCGGAGGTGATGCCTTCCCCAGGTTCATATGCCCTGGTCCTAGATGCTACCTTTGCAACGGAGAGGCGGGCGGCACGTTTCTCCAGAGTTCTGATAGATGGCGGCAGCAGCATCAATATCCTATGCCGTGACACGATGGAGAAGTTGGGAATCAAGCAGAAGCAGCTCATCCCCAGTCGGACTGTATTCCATGGCATAGTCCCTGGTCTTTCCTGCTCACCAATCGACAAAGTCCAAATTGATGTTCTCTTCGGAGACAGGAGTCATTTTTGCCGTGAGCCAGTGTGGTTTGAAGTGGTGGACCTCGAAAGCCCCTATCATGCATTGCTTAGCCGACCAGCTCTGGCCAAGTTCATGGTAGTCCCCCACTATGCCTACCTCAAGATGAAGATGCCGAGTGCCAAGGGGATCCTGACCATAGTCGAAGACTACAAGAAGTCGGTCGCTTGCGCCGCAGACAGTAGCCCGCTGGCCGAGTCCCTCGTGATTGTAGCTGAGAAATAGCTCCTTAACCGGGTGGTGGCGTTGGCAGGCAAGAAGCCGGAAATGTCACCCATCCCCAAGGAGTTGGAGGTTGAGGGCTCATTCAAGCCGGCCAAGGAAACAAAGAAGATACCCTCGGACCCGAGCACCCGGAGAGGCACGCTATCATAGGTGCAAACCTTGACAGCAAATAGGAAAGCGAGCTCGTCGATTTCCTCCATGAGAATCGGGATATCTTCGCATGGTCTCCCAAACACATGTCGGGTGTTCCGACGGATTTCGCCGAGCACAAGTTACATGTCCGACCAGATGCCAAGCCGGTCAGGAAGCCCTTGCACCGCCTGTCGAAAGAGAAGAGAAGAGTTGTCGAAGAAGAAATAGCCCGGCTTCTAACAGTCGGATTCATCATGGAAGTGTTCTTTCTAGAGTGGCTGGCCAACCCAGTCTTAGTGATGAAGAAGAATAAGCAGTGGCGCATGTGCATTGACTATACCAGCATCAACAAAGCCTGCCCCAAAGATCCCTTTGCTCTGCCAAGGATTGATCAAGTGATAGACTCCACAGCCGGATGCAAGCTGTTGAGTTTCTTGGATGCATAATGAGGGTACCACCAGATAAAGATGAACCCTGCCGACAGGCTGAAGACCGCCTTCATCACGCCATTCGGAGCCTTCTGCTACCTGACCATGATGTTCGGCTTGCAAAATGCTGGCGCCACGTTTCAGCGTTGCGTGCAGAAGTGCCTCCTCAAGCAACTCGGCAGAAATGCTCATGTTTATGTGGATGATGTGGTGGTGAAGACGGAGAAGCAAGGCACGCTGCTAGAAGATCTCAAGGAAACCTTTGAGAACCTGTGCCGATTCCGGATCAAGCTCAACCCGGAGAAGTGCGTTTTCGGAGTGCCAGCCGGCCAGCTTCTTGGCTTCCTGGTCTCGGAGTGCGGCATAGAGTGCAACCCTGTGAAGATCAAGGCCATTGAGTAGATGAAGGTGCCCACCCGATTGCTGGACATGCAGAAATTCACCAGCTACTTGGCATCAATTAGCCGTTTCATCAGCCGGTTGGGCGAGAATGCCCTTCCCCTGTACCAGCTCATGAAAAAGACCACCTTTTTCGAGTGGAACGACAAGGCGGATGAAGCTTTTCTCCAACTCAAGAAGATGCTGGCAACCCCGCCTATCCTGGCGGCTCCGATTGAGAAGGAACCCATGCTCCTCTACATTGCAGCCACCAGCCGGGTTGTCAGCATAGTCATTATGGTAGAACGCAAGGAGGAGGGCAGAGCCTTGCCGGTCCAGAGACCGGTGTATTACTTGAGCGAAGTACTATCCGCCTCCAAGCAAAACTACCCACATTATCAGAAGATGTGCTATGGTGTGCACTTTGCTGCCAAGAAGCTGAAGCCTTACTTTCAAGAGCACCCAATAACCGTCATCTGCACGGCCCCGCTTGCTGAGATCATTGGGAGCCGGGATGCTTCTGGCCGAGTGGCCAAGTGGGCCATTGATCTGGCCCCCTACACCATCTACTACCAGCCCCGCACCGCCATCAAGTCACAAGTGTTGGCCGACTTCCTCGTCGACTGGGCCGAGACCCAGTACTTGCCGCCAGCACCAGACTCCACCCATTGGCGGATGCACTTTGATGTTTCAAAGATGCACACCGATCTGGGAGCCGGCGTCGTCCTCACCTCTCCCAAGGGCGACAAGCTCAAATACGTGTTGCAAGTCCTTTTTGCCGCCTCCAACAACATAGCAGAATATGAGGCACTCATACATGGACTCTGACTTGCCAACGAACTCGGCATTCGCCGGATCTTGTGCTATGGTGACTCTGACTTGGTGGTCCAGCAATCGTCAGGCGACTGGGATGCCAAGGATGCAAATATGGCAAGCTACGGCTTCCTCGTGCAGCAACTCAGTGGATACTTCGACGGGTGTGAGTTTCTCCATGTGCCAAGAAATGACAATGAACAAGCAGATGCCTTGGCACGGATTGGCTCCACCCGGCAAGCAATACCAGCCGGCGTCGCCCTACACCGCCTTCTCAAGCCGTCCCCAGAATCAGATTCCATCTTTGTGCCGGCCCCTCCCGAAGCAGTCGGATCTGGCTTGAGGGTCCCAGAAGCCGGCATAGGGACGTTGGCAGCCGGCCCGGGGACTGCTGTAGTTGAACCCAGCTCGGGGTCTCCAGAACCCGGCCCGGGGACTTCAGTAGTCGGCCCGGGGACTTCGTCAACTCAGCAGGCGGAAGCAGTTGCCAACTCGCCACCTCCCGGCCCAACCACCCTCATACAAGTTGCAGTTGTGGCAGTAGAAGAAATAGCATCACCATCCTGGGCTCAGCCAATCCTCAAATTTCTGGTGAACAAAGAACTGCCGACTGATGAGATCTCAGCCAGGTAGGTGCAACGGCGAGCAGCAGCATACACCATCATCAATAGAGAGCTGGTACGGCGCAGTGTCACAGGCGTGTACCACCGCTGCGTAGAGCCGAAGAAAGGCCAAGCAATCCTCAGAGATATTCACTAGGGTGAATGTGGCCACCACGTGGCCTCCAGAGCACTTGTTGCCAAAGCCTTTCGCCATGGTCTCTTCTGGCCGACTTCTCTCGAAGAGGCCAAAGAGTTGGTCCAGAAGTGCCAAGGGTGTCAAAGATTCCGCTCCAAGCCTCATTTGCCAGCTTCTGCACTCAAGACTATTCCCATAGCTTGGCCCTTTGCGGTTTGGGGTTTGGATATGGTGGGGCCATTCAAGACATCCCGTGGCAGCATGACTCATCTGCTTGTCGCTGTGGACAAGTTCACCAAGTGGATAGAGGCAAAGCCAATCAAGAAACTGAATGGGCCGACTGCCGTGACTTTCATCACCGACATCACCACTCAGTACGGCATACCACATAGCATCATCACCGACAACGGCACAAACTTTGCAAAAGGAGCCTTGGCTCGTTTCTGCGTGACTCAGGGCATTCGACTGGACTTAGCGTCCGTTGCCCACCCGCAGTCAAACGGCTAGGTTGAGCGAGCAAACGGCCTCATCTTGTCCGGCCTGAAGCCCCGACTGTTCGGCCGGCTACTGGCTCAATGAGCTGCCGGCCATCCTCTGGAGCGTGCGCACAACTCCGAACAAGTCGACCAACTTCATGCCCTTCTTCCTCGTCTACGATGCCGAAGCCGTCATACCGACGGACATAGAGTTCGACTCCCCGCGAGTCACCATGTACAGCGAGGCGGACACCAAGGAGGCGCGAGAAGACAGCGTCGACCTGCTGGAGGAGGGCCGGCTACTGGCACTCAGCCGGTCCACCATCAACCAGCAAAGTCTCCGCCGGTACTATAACCGCAAGGTGAGGCCAAGATCCTTCCAGGAGGGAGACCTTGTGCTCCGGCTGATCCAGCGAACAGCCGGCCAGCACAAGCTCTCGGCACCTTGGGAAGGCCCTTTCATCATCAGCAAGGTGCTAGGAAACGATTCCTACTATCTGATCGACGCTCAGAAGCCCAGAGCATGCAAGAGAGATGATTCAGGCAAAGAGACGGAGAGGCCATGGAACGCAAACCTCCTCCGAAGGTTTTACAGTTGAGAGTAGTATGTATCACGCAACCTTTTGTATTATGTATAAAGACTCTGGGTCCCCCGAGAAGAACTCGGGGACTACCCTCTTTTATCTATGTGATAAGTATTATGCCATGAGTATGTATAGTTTTTTTCCGCCTGCCACCGGGTTCGACCAGTCGGCCCGGAGGCTCGCTGCCTTTTGCTATATGCCGCCTCCTACAGTCGGCACCAGACACTTCCTTTGCCAGAAGTCGCAGCTCACAGAGCGACTGCACGACGGGCAGGGGTCGCAAAACGGTGCCCATATGAAAAAGGACTAAGGACAAAACGCATATAGCCGAGGCCGGCATCTCACCTTTCTCGTCAGGCTGCTGAGCAGCCGGCCGGCCGGCTCCTACTTTTATTGCCAACACTCCAAATGGCTAAGTACTAGCCCTCCTCCAAATGACTAAGACTCAACCTAGCCGCAGTCCGCAGAGCGGCTGCTTGGCTAGCAAGAGGATAGCCAAGGGAGGGCGGCAAAGGAAAAAACCGAGGAGTAAATGGTAAGGAAAGATAGAAGTCGGCAAAGCAAAGCATAAAGTTGCAATAGAATTTACATGGATAAAGGCCCATCGGCCAACATTCAACAAAGTTTTGATATATAGCCCGCGGGTGGAATTGTGCGAATTTAAAAAAGTGTTCAGACTAGCAAGCAGGAAAAGGAAAAAAGGTAAAATCCCTAAGGAGCAGCGGAGGATTCCGGCTGGGCATTGGGGTCGGCAGTGCCGGTTGGCGCAGCAGACGGCTCCGGCTGGGCGCTGATGTCGATGGTGCCAGTTGGCGCAGTAGGCGGATCCGGCTGGATGATGGAGTCAGCTGCTCTGATTGGCGCGACAAGCAGCTCTAGCTGGGCGCTGGAGTCAGCAATACCAGTCGGGGTGGCGGAAGGCTGGATGACAGAGTCGGTGGTGTCTGTCGGAGGCACGAGCGGCTGATCGGTCACCACCTAGCCGCCTCCAGCAACAGCTGGTGCTTTGGGGCGTGGGTCGTTGCTTGAGGCCCGGTCGGGGTGGGGCTGATCATCCGCACCAGCCTCCGGCATGTCAATGTTGTTGTCCTCTTCCTCCTCCTCCTCCTCATCCTCCTCCTCCTCCCCCTCCTCTCCTTCATCGTTGGAGTCGATGACTTCGGCTGAGTCTTCGCTGTCCTCCGGGTTCAGCCCGAGCCACTCTTGCGGAGCTTTGCCGCCTTCCTCGACCACCTCCGGAACGAAGATGCTGGTGTCGGTGAAGTCGGCGATCGCTGCCGCCCTGTTGACAAGCTCGGCCTCCACCGCTGCCAGCTCCTCCTGCGCTTCCAGCCGGAATGTGGCCAACTGGGCTAAGTCCGGCTTAGGATACCACACCTTGGCGAACTTTAAGGCCCGGCACGCTCCTGCCTAGGCTACGGAGCCCTTCCACGCTTCTAGGCGGCCGGCCGCCACCTCCAGCCAGTCGGTAGTCAGACTTGGGGTGCATGGAGCCGGCAAACCTGGCCAGAGGGTGGAGATCGCCTGAGCCCCGATGTGCTGGAGACGGCACAACATTCGATGGGCAAGCCGAAGGCGGGCCTGGATGCTCAGGATTTGTTCGCCAAGAGTCCGGTGGGCATCAGCGGTGATCTGTGCGCCTTCCACCCTTCGCTCCTTGTGCTGGGCTTCGATCATCTGGATCGCGGCAACAGAGTGACCCGGGAAGAAATCTACTCGAGCAGAAGGTAAGAAAAACAAAGGCAGAAAGCAGCAGTCAGCTCAGACAAAGAAATAAGAAGAATAAATCTTACCGTCGACCAAGTCCTCAATGCTGCTGAAGCAGGCTGTCATCTGGGCTTCCTTGTCAGCCCAGGTGGAGGGCTCGACCTCAAACTCGCTGAGGAGGTCGGTCTCCTTCGTCTTCGCCTCCTGCTGGGCCGCCTTGAGGGCCTCCTTCTGCTTGGCAAGCTGGGCGACCAGCCGGTCTCGCTCCTCGGCCAGCTTGTTGCACTCCACCTCCTTGCCCCGCAGGGCGGTGTTGGCTTCACCTAGTTGCTGCTGCAAGGCAGCATTGGCCTCTGAAAAGAGGAAAAGAAGAAATAGCATCAATCAAAAAGATAAAGAGGGATACAATTGCCAGGAGGTCCGGCCCGACTGCTCAGCACTCAGCCCGAAACCTCAGGGACTACAGCCCGCGGGTGCGCCATCGCACCCCCGCAGAGAATAAGCAGTCAACCAAGAAAGGGCCACTGAGGACATTCAGCCCGACTGCTCAGCAGTCGGCCCGAACCTCGGGGACTACAGCCTGCGGGTGCGCCAGCGCGCCCCCGCGAAACAAGAAGAAAGAAGAAGCTTACTCTGGCTCTCGGATAGATGGGAGGTCTGCGTCTCCAGCTCCTGGACCCTGGAGTTGTAGGCAACTGCGCGAAGATTATGGTAGTCCTGCAGAAGGGACACCAGACGAAGTCAGCATCCGACACTTGCAAGATAAAGTTCCGACCCGCCTGCTCAGCAGCCGGCCCGGAACTTGGGGACTACACATAGTGGGTGCGCTTGCGCGCCCGCACGAGAGAAGCAAGAAGATTAACCAAAGAAGAAAGCCAAAAATAACTTACGCGGATGGCGGCCCGCAAGTCCAGGAAAACCTCGTTGCAGCGCTTGAGGGCTTCGGCTTCGGCCCGGAGATTGGCTTGGCCATCGAGGGACGCCTGGTTCCAGGCGCCCGTCCCACCCCCACGTATCCAGCCGGCTGGCGCGGTGCCGGTTGCTTCGGTGTCGGGGATAGACGAGCTCGCGGCGTCGGCTTCCAGCGGCCGCGATGCTGAAGCCGCCTTCTCAAGGCGACGGCGTACGGGTGTGCGGACCTCAGGAGTAAGGTCCATCACCATCATTACCCCGGCTGGTGGCACCGGTGGCCCAGCCGGCTGCTCGGTCCACATCTCGCTCATAGGTGGCGGCGGTGGTGGCACGATGACGTCTGGCATGGCCACGTCACCACCCTCCCTCTCCATGACCAGCTGCTCGTCGCCGGCTCCTCCGAACGTTGCCTCAACCTCCGGCGGAGGCGGTGCGGTGTTCAGAGGCGTCACGAGCAGCGGCTCTTGATGGCGTGCAGCCTCCGCGAGCCGCTCCCTGTCCGCAGCTTCGGCCTCCGCTTGCGCTAACCTCCTTGCCGCGGACACTGCTGCCTTGTCCGCCTCCGCCTTCGCCAGGCGGTCGGCCTCTTCCTCCAGCGCCTCCCGCGCGTTCCGTTTCGTTGCCTCCCAGAGGTCAGCAGCTGGATCAACCCGCCGGCTGGTGGAGGAAGTCGCTGACGGTCTGATGACCGAGGCGGCTCCCGACCTCTCGAGAGTTAGCGGGGCCCTGGGATAAGAAGACAAGTCAGAAAGCTTTTTCAGGCTGATCGGCGAAAAAGCGGAAGGCATGGGAAGAACACTTACGCCGACACCATAACCGGCACCTTCGGCTGCCTCTGGTACTTGGCCGCCTTGGTCGCGGCTTCCTGCCGCCTGGTCGCCGCGGCCGGGTTCTAGGGCTTCTTTGGTGCGCTGCCAAAAAGGGCAGCGCCCTGCTTTCACTTGCGCTTGCCACCACGGCCAGGAAGCCCAATAGAGGCGGCCGGGCAGCCCAGTAGAGGGGCCTGTGCCGGTGTTGGCAGTGCTCCGGGCGGGGCGCGGCTCGTCTTCATCGTCGTTGTCGTCAGGCCAAGTCCCCACACCGCCGCCCTCTTCGGAGCCGCCTGCTCCGCCGCTGTCGCCTGTTGCATCGTCTGCCAGGGCGGCCGCCCCCAGGTCAGGGTCGTCCAAGTCGCTCACCGCCCTGTCCGACCAGTAGTCGCCACCTGGCCCCAAGAGGGCGGCCATCGCCTCGGACATATAGATCTACACTCCAGAAGGGAGTCGCATCATGACAAGAACAAGACTGGATAAACAGATCAGAAAGATGAGATGAAGAAACTTACGGCAGGCGGCGGATCATTGCGCGAGTACGGCCGCTTCCCATACCGCCACTCTGCCTCCGACACCTTGAGGTCGGATATCTCATTCACCATTCACGCAACCTC
Source organism: Triticum aestivum (assembly GCF_018294505.1). Classification (NCBI taxonomy): domain Eukaryota; kingdom Viridiplantae; phylum Streptophyta; class Magnoliopsida; order Poales; family Poaceae; genus Triticum; species Triticum aestivum. Next base: position 566,512,574 of record NC_057801.1, read on the forward strand.
AGCAGTCGGCATCTGCTTCGTGCACAGCCGGCTGGGGCGTGGTGCCCGCCCATCCGGAAGATTGGATGAGGACGGCTCTGGAGCGGGAGAACCTGGCGCTCGATGAATGCAATCAGGAGGTTGGAGACCATGAGGTCCTCCGACTCCTGGAGCACCCGGAGTCGGCCGATGGCGGCCGCTGCGTCTGGCAACACCGGCTTCGGCTTATAGCTCCAGTTAGGCCGAAGCCCGGTGGGAGGGCCGGCCTCGTAGGCCGGCAGATTGAGGAAGTCGGCAGCCGGATCTACGTTCTCGATGTAGAAGTAGGACTGCTGCCACATCTTCACAGACTACGCCAGCTTGATGACGGGGAAGGCGTTCCGCTTCACCGGCCGGCGCACGGCGACGAAGCCGCCACACTCGGCCGCCTTGTCCTTGGCGGAGGTACCGAGCTTCCCATAGAAGAACGCTCCCCACAGCTCGAATGTGGGGAGGACGTCGATGTAGCCCTCGCATGCCGTGATGAAGGCGGAGAGTAGGGTCACGGCATTGGGCGTGAGATGATGAGGCTGGAGGTTGTTGAAGTCGAGGAAGGAGCGGAGGAAACCGCTAATCGGAAGGCCGAAGCCGCGGAGGAAGTGCGAGCGGAACACAACCCGCTCGTTCCCCCTCGGCGTCGGCGAGATCTCCTCTTCCGGCGGCACCCGCGCCTGGACGAATGCCGCGTTGGGCATCCAGCGCGTGTCATGGAGGAAGGAAATGTGAGCCTCGATCATAGTCGACCCCTCCCAATCGCCGCCCTTCTCGCACGCCATGGCTTCAGGCGAGCTGCGTGAGGAGGTGGGGTGCATCGGCGATGAACGACGGCGGCAGCTCTGCGACAGCACGAAGCAGCAGCAGCAGCTATGGAGGAGAAAGCAGAGGAGGAAGAAAGAGTGGGATGGGGCGCGCAAGCTTTGCCGCACCCCTCCCTCCCCCCTACTTATAGCCCTCGGGTTATGAAGCCGAGGGAACGGGGCGTGGGTCGTGGGATTAACTGCACCCATGACCCCATGCCCCCATTTACCGCGCGCATTCACCATGCCCCGAGCAGTCGTGGGAATCACAACCGCCCCCCTCGGCACAGCAGATCGGCCCGGGTGCCGAGGCGCGGTGGTGGCAGGCCCGGCCCACTATCATGTCCCATCAGGGGCGTGGGGTGGCAGGCTGGCCGGGCTGGCGCGTGTGGGGTGGGTGGCGGCCCGGGAAGCTTAGCAGGCATGCCACCTGCCTTCCCACCGAGGAGTTCAAAATTGACCAACGGCCCCGCCTGGACGAAGCCGGCCTCGGTAGCCGGCCAACCGAGAGGCGGATCAACGCTCTCCCGGAGCTCGGTGAGGGGGGAAGCCGCTGAGACTTCGCGGCCCCTCGACCGCAACGCCTCATCGGCTTCGGGGACTACTATCGGAGTAATGGGCCATGGGTAGCCTCACCCAGGTCCCAGGATTTATCAAGACTTTGGGCCAGCTCCGCCTAGCTAGGCCCCAAGCTGAAGCTCCGCCCTTTGGGGGCTGGCTAGCTCGACGGCCGGCTACCAGAGGGCGGCCAACAACCAACCAATGGCGCTACGAGTGTCCGGCTCTAGCCCGCTAGCCTCTAGAGAGGGCGGTATCAGGCAGGCGGCCACCTCACGGCCTCAGAGCATCTGGGAACCCATCAAGAGTACAAGATAGAGCATGGCTACAGTGAAGCCTCTCGCCTCCAAATCCCGGGATGGTCATGGCTACAGTGCCCCGTACAGGCGGAGATCTCCGCACGGCGTGGCACTGTGCCATGTCCCCCCCCCCCCCCCCGACGTCATTCCGAATAGGTGGAACCTTATTCCCCATGACGGCCTGTCGGTACGGCCTGCCAGCCGCGGGCCCTATCAGGCAGTGACGTCGCAGAAGACGGCGGATGCCCAGCCAGTCGGGCTTGGGGGGGGCCTCCAGCAGGTGGTCGTCCCTCGCCCCGAGGCATGCATGACATTAACCTGATGAGACCAGGTGTGGGTACAGTAACCTCCCGCCAGGCGGCGGGACTGTAGCCACGATAAAATGACCAAGCCCTCGTCATAGACGGCACGGCTACTGTAAGCAACCACCAACCAGTCAGCGGGCCCCACTAGGCGGCGGGCCCCAGTAGTCGGTGGAGAAGCCGAAGGCTGGAGACGCTGACAGACGGGCCCCAGCAGCCGGCCCGATTACCATTGTACCCCTAGGGGCAGGCCTATATAAGCCCCCAGGCCACCCATGCAAAGGGTTGGGCCCTCGATAGAACTAGCCATTTCCATAGAGCAGGAGAGAGCTAGCCCTGCCTTCTCCTACCTCTAGACACAACTCAAGGAGCACCTTGTATCACTAGTGCCTTAGTGATCATGCGGAGACCCCGCAGAGCAGGAGTAGGGGTATTATCTCCACGAAGAGCCCCCAGCCTGGGTAAAGTTCGCCGGCGTACGTGTCTACACCTTATACCGCTTCCAGGCACCGGCGACGTTCTACTCGCTCCCACCATGATAAGCCATCCTTTGGCATATGTCGTACCCAACCCCCGACACTAAGTGAGTAAGAGAAATGCGCCCTTTGGCAAGCAAGCTAGTGGAGGAGACTAACTTGTCAAAATATCAGGCGGCTTATATCAAAGAGAACTTGAAAGTAACAACACTGGTTCATGAGGCCATGGACCTCATCCCGCCAACACATAAGCACACCTTCGCTCCTGATATTGATCCGCCAAGCCTTATAAATGATGAAGCTGTATTTAGAGCTTTGACTGGGATCCACTGGCTACATCTGACTTCTAGCCAATGGGTGAAGAAGAAGAAGAACCAGTGCAAGATGACCCGGAGTCTTAAACACGCCAAGCCCAGAACAACTAACCCAAGGGAACGGCTCTCAAACTGCAACTTAGTGCTTTCTTTTGAAAAACAATTTAATCAACTTGGGCCTTGGAGAACCTTGTAATAGGCTAGTTTGAAAACCATGATCTGTCATGGCATCGTGCATGTTTTAAGCTCCAAACTGCTGATGAATTTTCAGTGTGCCTTTGATAAATGTGCAAGGAAGATTATACTATTTTTGAATGTTCTTGCACACATAACAAATAGCATATGCCCTAGTGGTTTACACCTGGGCGGATCACAATGCCCAACAAAACATTATCTAGCGACATTAAAGTCTATAACCAGGACGGGTTATCAAAACCTCAGATATTCATATAACAAGTAAAACATACCTGTGAAATTGGTTCACATTGTCGGCTTACATCGCCATATCCGGTGAGGATGACAACCCAATGACTTAGAGCGCATAACTCCAAGTGCACAATCCAAGTATACTGGCGACTTAACGTCCAAAGCCAGAACGGGTTATCAAAACCCTAGATATGCTCAAATATGAGCCATAATGGTTAAGGCTACATGGTCTGAATCGTTTTAAACCATATGTCAATATGGTACAAGGATATGAACCCAAACAATGTTTAGAGAAAGTAACAAATCAAAAAAAGCAAGGCTTTCATAGGCTGCCAAGCCTCAATATCAAGTGTTGTTCATGGGCCGCACAACCACTCAGTTAATCCTTCATTCAAACTTGTAAGCCGGGCCTCACATGACCAACCCCCGATTTAACTTTGGACAAGTTTAGGGTCTTTATAAGATTGACTGTCAAGAGTACGGTGTGTCATTCCAGGATAACCTGGGCGGAGTGGCAGGCATACAAGGCAGGATAAACCGGAATTTGGTGTTTACACCTGGCGTACAAGCCTATCAAAAGGGTAAATAGAGCTATATTCATTGAACAGGGAGCCCTCAAGTGATGTATAGTGAGCCCTCAAGGCAGGATACCTATGTTTGAACTGCACACTGCAGCAAGTTCTCTTTGGTAACCTTTAACTCGGGTAACAAGCCCCCAAGTGATTTGTAATAAGGCGTATAAGCCAAATCAATAGGGTAGTCATAGCTATGTTCAATGAGCAGGAAGCCCCTCCAAGTAATTTTTAACAAGGCGTGCAAGCCGGATCAAGAGGGTAGTCACAACTATGCTCAATGAGCAGGAAGTACCCAAGTGAACTTATGAACTGACAATGAAGACTCAGATACTCAGAAATAAAACGACAGAGGCCTTGAAATATCAGGGATGCCAGCTTTATTATACTTGATCATAACATATACATGGACGAAAATATGTACAACACAAGAGCCAGTGGCTCAAGTGTAATAAGGCCGAAGATGAGCAATGTTCCAAGGCCGGCGGGTCTCCTCCTTCAACGCGCGTGAGTCCTTGTGGTCTCGAATATCAATGAGGTAGTACAACCCATTGTTTAGGTTTTTGCCAACCACAAAGGGCCCTTCCCAAGGTGGGGATAATGTCTGATCCTGGATGAGCTGGAGCACCAAGTCACCTTCTTGAAAGGTCTGGGTTTTAACCCGACGACTATGATAATGACGTAGATCTTGCTGGTAAATCACCGAACAAGCCGCCGCAAGGTCACGCTCCTCATCCAGGAGGTCAAGATCATCCTGACGTGCTTTTTCATTCTCAGCTTCAACATAAGCCGCCACACGGGGCGAGTCGTGATAGATGTCACTGGGAAGAACCGCCTTTGCTCCGTAAACCATGAAGAAAGGCGTATAACCCATGGATCTGTTGGGGGTAGTATTGATACTCCAAAGCACTGAGGGTAACTCCTCAACCCAACAACCCGGCGTCCTCTGCAAAGGGACCATAAGCCGGGGCTTTATGCCTCTCAAGATTCTTGATTGGCCCTTTCGGCTTGACCGTTGGACTGGGGGTGAGCCATTGATGATATGTCAAGACGAATATGTTCTTGTTGACATAATTCTTTCATAGCACCCTTGGACAGATTAGTACCATTATCAGTTATGATGCTATGAGGGTAGCCAAAACAGAAAATCACCTTTTTAAGGAATTGAATCGTTGTTGCCGCATCACACTTGCTGACCGGCTCTGCCTCAACCCATTTTGTAAATTTGTCAACCGCCACCAACAGGTGGGTCTTTTTGTTCTTGGATCTTTTGAAAGGCCCAACCATATCCAGCCCCCATACCGCAAATGGCCAAGTGATTGGAATCATCCTCAATTCTTGAGCTGGCACATGAGCTCGTTTGGAAAATTTCTGACAGCCATCGCACTTGCTAACCAGATCTTCTAGATCAGCATGAGCCATCAGCCAATAAAACCCATGACAAAAAACCTTAGCTACAAGATATTTAGAGCCGACATGATGGCCGCAATCTCCTTCATGAATCTCCATTAGAATCTTACGGCCCTCCTCGGAAGAGATGCAATGCTGCAACACACCCTTGTGACACTACATAGGTGTAACTCGCCATTAACAATGGTCATTGACTTAGACTGCTGGGTTATTTGTCTGGCCAAAGTTTCATCCTCAGGTAACTCGCCCTAAGTCATATAAGCCAAATATGGAACTTTCCAATCAGGAATAGCATGAAGAGCCGCCACCAACTGTGCCTCCGGGTCAAGGATAGCAAGATCCTCTTCTGTAGGCAATTTAACTGAAGGATTACTCAGAACATCAAGAAATACATTAGGTAGTACCGTCTTACGATGAGACCCCAGACGGCTTATAGCATCAGCTGCCTCATTTTTCCTGTGATCAATATGTTCCACTTGATATCCTTTGAAATGACCAACAATATCATCAACCTCCTAGAGATAAGCTGCCTCATTTTTATTGAATGGGGGAGCTGTCAGTTGGTGCAGTTCCAAGCTGAGTGTCATGGCAGGATCTACGTGTGAAGCGGAGTACATTGCTGCTTCGGAAGTAGCAAATGAAGGAGTCTGGATGAAGGATTTCATATCCGATCTAGGTGTCATACCGAGTGCATCAGGTCCAATGAAAATCTTTTGTGACAATACTGGTGCAATTGCCTTGGCAAAGGAACCCAGATTTCATAAGAGAACCAAGCACATCAAGATACGCTTCAATTCCATCCGTCATCAAGTATCGGAAGGGGACATAGAGATTTGCAAGACACATATGGATCTGAATGTTGCAAAGCCGTTGACTAAGCCTCTTCCACGAGCAAAACATGATCAGCACCAAAGCTCCATGGGTGTTAGAATCATTACTATGTAATCTAGATTATTGACTCTAGTGGAAGTGGGACACTGAAGGAAATATGCCCTAGAGGCAATAATAGAGTTATTATTTATTTCCTTAATTCATGATAAATGTTTATTATTCATGCTAGAATTGTATTAACCAGAAAATTAGTACATGTGTGAATACATAGACAAAACATATAGTCCCTAGTATGCCTCTACTTGACTAGGTCGTTAATCAAAGATGGTTACGTTTCCTAACCATAGACATGTGTTGTCATTTGATGAACAAGATCACATCATTAGGAGAATGATGTGATGGACATGACCCATCCGTTAGATTAGCATTATGACTGTGTCAGTTTCAATGCTACTGCTTTCTTCATGACTTATACAAGTTCCTCAGACTATGGGATTATGCAACTCCCGAACACTGGAGGAACACTTTGTGTGCTACCAAACATCACAATGTAAATGGGTGATTATAAAGGTGCTCTACAGGTGTATCTGAAGGTGTTTGTTGTGTTGGCATAGATCGAGATTAGGATTTGTCACTCCGTGTTTCGGAGAGGTATCTCTGGGCCCTCTCGGTAATACTCATCACGATAAGCCTTGCAAGCATTGTGACTAATGAGTTAGTTGCGGGATGAAGTATTACAGAATGATTAAAGAGACTTGCTGGTAACGAGATTGAACTAGGCATGATGATACCGACGATTGAATCTCGGGCAAGTAACATACCGATGACAAAGGGAACAATGTATGTATTATGCGGTTTGACCAATAAAGATCTTCGTTGAATATGTAGGAACCAATATGAGCATCCAGGTTCCGCTATTGGTTATTGACCGAAGAAGTGTCTCGGTCATCTCTACATAGTTCTCAAACCCGTAGGGTCCGCACGCTTAACGTTCTATGACAATTGGTACTATGAATTTATGTGATTTGATGTGTCGAAGGTTGTTCGGAGTCCTGGATGTAATCACGGACATGACGAGGAGTCTCAAAATGGTTGAGACATAAAGATTGATATATTGGATGGCTATGTTCGGATACTGGAAGTGTTCCGGAAAAGTTTCGGATAAAACTGGAGTACCGAGGGTTACCGGACCCCCCCCCCCCGGAACCTATTGGGCCTCATGGGCCTTAGTGGAGAAGAGAGAGGGCTGGCTATGAGGTGGCACGCGCCCCCTTGACCTAGTACGAATTGGACAAGGGGAAGGGGCAGCGCCCCCTGAGGGAGTCCTGGATTATGGGGTCCTCGGGAAGTCGGCCTATGTTACATGGGCCGGACTAACAAGCCGTTGAGATACAAGAACAAAGGCCTCCTGCCATTTCTGGATGGGACTCTCCTTGGCGTGGATGACAAGCTTGGCATCTGGAGGAATAGTTTCCTTCCTCTGTAAAACGACTTTGTACACCCCTAGCCCCCTCTAGTGCCTATATAAACTGGAGGGTTTAGTGTATAGGGTCAATCACAATCATACAGGCTAGACATCTAGGGTTTAGCCTTCATGATCTCGGGGTAGATCAACTCTTGTAACCCCTATATTCATCATAGTCAATCAAGCAGGAAGTAGGGTATTACCTTCATTAAGAGGGCCCGACCCTGGGTAAACATCGTGTCCCCTACCTCTTTGTTACCTTCGATCCTTAGACGCACAGTTCGGGACCCCCTACCCGAGATCTGCCGGTTTTGACACCGACATTGGTGCTTTCATTGAGAATTCCTCTGTGCCGTAGACAGAAAGATTGATGGCCCGCCTTGTCATTAAAGACAGCATCGCCTTCGGAGAGGCCCTGGTTTCAGGGCAAACTCTCCAACTCGGCAGCTTCGTTATAGGCGCTCGCTCGACCATTGAGCCAGAAGCAGCCAATTCATCGTCAATAATCGCCTCCGCATGGGCCTTGAATACTCTGACATGTTGGATCAGGCGGATGTTTGGGCCTTAAATGAACTGCTAGATCACATCGCCGCCCTGGGGCTCGCAACCGACTACGTTCGGATTGGGCTTAAACCCGATCAGAGAGAAATCAGATATCCGCCGATCACCCATCACGTGGCAATCATGGAGGAACAAGCCGACGATGATTCTTCTCCGACATTGAGGACAAAATGTGTTCGGGTTTCCGAACCCAGAGAGCCGGACTCTCGTCTTCCGAAAGACACTTCTTGTCCTCCGAACATGGAATCAGGCGCTGAGCCTAGAAACACACCGGATGCTACAGAGCCCAGGCCTTTAACCTCGGAAATTCTTCAAAATCTGAACTTCTCAGTGGGTCAGGGTTCGGATTCAATCCCACGCAACCACCACAAACAATATTCCCCAAGCAACTCCGGTCCTCCGGACATATGCGACTTAATGTATGTGCAGCATCAGCCCCAGCAAACAGTCCACCACTTTTGGGCTAGATTCCTGCTTGTTAAAAATAAGATCAAGGACTGCTGCGACGACGACACAATCTCAGTATTTTGCAACAATTGCACGGATGAAGGGATACTGAACGCCCTCAACTACTGTTGTGTACTGCACTTTGCTGATTTGGCACACATAGTACAGAATTGTTGTGCAATGGAAAGCGCCTGGAAAACCCAGACAGCCTGCTAGGAAGCATTAGCCTTTCGGCCATCCCCAGGACGGGCAAAGAGGACACACCCCCGCAGAGCACCTAATCATCATCCCGTGGACAAGAAAATTAAACCCATTATGGGGCATAAAACTATCCTCGAGGAATGACTCGACAAGCAATGCAAAATTCATGTGACACCAGACAGCGAACCAACGATAGCCTTCGAGCATGTTGGATACTCTGGCAGGTGGCCAAAAGCGGCGAGGGTCTCCTCACTAAAAACACTCCAGAGAACTATTCTTCGGAGGATAACGATCCCGAAGTATTCACGATCTTCGAGACCTTTCCATCGAATAATCGGCGCAAGAGGGCGCTCCACGACGTCGCCGAAGTCTGCCATGGCAGCAGTAAGTCCTTGGAACGACATGGCTATCACTTTTAATGTTGATGATGAACCAAGAGCCCGCTCAGTCCAGGCACTAGCCGCTTTGGTCCTAAACCCAATCGTAGATGGCTTTCAGCTCACTAAAGTGCTCATGGACAGCGGTAGCAGACTCAACCTCATTTACGAGGACACGCTCAATAAAATGCAAATGGACAGGAGTCGCATTGAGCAAAGTAACACAATCTTTCGCGGTATTATCCCGAGTCGAGAAGCCAGATGCTTGGGAAAAATCAAACTCGATGTGGTATTCGGCACACCGGAAAACTATAGGTCCGAAGAGTTACTCTTCCATGTGGCACCATTCAACAGCGGGTATCATGCTTTGCTAGGGCAAGATGCATTCACGCGCTTCCAAGCCATGCCCCATTACGGGTACATGAAGCTCAAAATGCCCGGGCCCAATGGAATTATCACTATCGCCAGTGATCCGAACATAGCACTGCGCGCCGAAAACAAAACCGCGTCTCTGGCCATTGAGGCACTATTCGAAGCCCTCGCGACCGAGGAATTGACCAGCATACGTTCCAAAGTAGATAGGGACGATGTGATCCTCGACAAAAGACCCAAGTCTACCTCCATCAAGCTGGCAGACGAAATAGTCAAGTTTCAAATCCACCCAATGGATCCCAATAAAATAGCTCTGATTGGTGCCCAGCTAGATCCGACGATGGATGCCGCATTACGCGTGTTCCTGCATGAGAACTGGGACATTTTTGCCTGGCACCCTTCAGATATGCCAGGTATCCCACGAAGACTGGCTGAGCATAGTCTCAACATACTGAAGGGATACAAACCATTCAAACAAACTCTGCGTTGATTCTCCGAACCCAAATGACAGGAGTATGGGGGAGGAGCTAGCCAAGCTGCTCAAAGCCGGGTTTATTAGAGAAATCAAACATCCGGACTGGCTAGCAAACCTGGTCATGCTACCTAAGAAGGATAAATCCTGGCGCATGTGTGTCAATTTCAAAGACCTTAATAAGGCTTGCCCTAAAGACCCCTTCCCACTACCTCAGATCGACCAAATTATGGATGCAACTACAGGGAATGACTCCCTATGCTTCCTCGACACATACTCCAGATTGCATCAAATCAAGATGAAAGAATATGATCAGGCCGCAATGGCATTCATCACTCTGTACGGGCCTTTCTGCTTCAATACTATGCCTTTCGGGCTCAAGAACGCTGGCGCAACTTACCAACGCATGATTCAAACATGCCTGGAAAAACAGATCGGCAAAACTATGGAAGCATATGTAGATGACATAGTCATCAAGACCAAACATGTTGATACATTGGTGTACGACTGACGCCTTACATTGGACAACCTCCGAACATATGACACACGGCTCAATCCAAAAAAGTGTGTCTTTGGCATTTCAGCCAGAAAACTGCTTGGGTTCATCATCTCCAATAGAGGTATTGAAGCAAACCCCGCCAAAATCCGAGCCTTGTCACAATTGGCAACACCAACAGACCTCAAGCAGGTCCAAAAATTAGCTGGGTGCGTGGCAGCCTTAAGCCGTTCTATCTCCAGATTAGGGGAAAGGCATTGCCATTCTCTCATTTGCTGCGCCGCACTGATAACTTCGTGTGGACGGACGCTGCCACAGCCGGACTGGAGGAAATAAAGGCTCTGTTAGCAACCAAGCCAATCCTAGCCACACCAAACATCAACGAACCGATGCTGCTTTACATATCAGCAACTCACCAAGTAGTGAGTGCGGTGCTCGTCGTTGAACGGAATGAGGAGGGACATAAATTCCCACTTCAAAAACTAGTATATTATGTATCAACGGTCCTCACGCCATGTAAATCTCAATACCCGCATTATCAAAAGATAGCATATGCAGTCTTCACAGCATCCCGCAAGCTACGACACTACTTTCAAGAGTGCTCCATCAAGGTCACTTCTGAAGTACCACTTAACGATATTATAAATAATCGAGACGCCACCGGCCGGATTGCAAAATGGGCCATCGAGCTCTTACCATTCAAAATAATTTACAAGCCACACCGAGTAAATCTCAGGTGTTGGCTGACTTCGTCGCCGAATGGACAGAGGCCAAAATCCCTAAAGAATACAACACATATTCCAATTGGGTGATGCACTTCGACGGTTTTAAGATGTTAGCCAGGTTGGGGGCCGGTGTCGTCTTAACATCACCCACAGGAGACACAATCCGTTATGTCCTCCAAATACTGTACACAGACTCTAACAACGCAGCCAAATACGAGGCCCTATTGCACAGTCTCCGGATGGCTGTCTCCATGGGCATACAACGCCTTGAGGTGTGCAGGGATTCAAACCTCACAATATCCAAGATAAATGGAGACTTCGATGCAAAAGATTCGAAGATGGCAGTTTAACGTAATGATGTACTCAAAATTTCAGCTCGGTTTGGAGGGCTCGAGTTTCATCACGTGGCTCGAGAGAGTAATCAAGCGACGGACATACTTGCCCGCATGGGAGCTAAACGCGACCCTGTCCCACCTAACACCTTCGTAGAAAGGCTCTTCAAGCCATCCGTGGTGTGGCAGGATGGTAGTGGCAACATTGTTCCAGATCAGATCATACCACCAGTTTTTGAACACAGCTCCGATATCGTTGGGGGTTCGGACACCGAGGTAACACCATCGGACCATGAAATCATGGTTGTAATCGCCCCATGGACCGAACCTTTCCTCGCCTACCTCACTAGGAATGAGCTCCCTGATGGTCAGACGGAGGCCCGTCGTATTGTTCGATGCTCGAAGGCTTACAAAGTCCATGAGGGGGAGTTGTACAAGAAAGTACCATCGGAGTTCTACAAAGGTGTATCTCCAAAGAAGAAGGATGACAGCTCTTGGTCAAAATACACGCTGGTCTTGGTGGCCATCACGACGCCGCTCGGGCCATTGTAAGTAAGGCCTTCCGTATGAGTTTCTTTTGGCCCACGACCCGAGTAGACGCGCAAGACCTCGTACAGTGATGTGTTGGATGCCAGCTTTTTGCAAATCAAAGCCACATGTCGCCTACTGCTTTGCGAACAATCCCCACTACATGGACTTTTGTGGTCTGGGGGCTTGACATGGTCGGGCCCCTTAAAGGGGCAAGCCATAATAAGAAATATTTACTGGTTATGGTTGACAAATTCACTAAGCGGATAGAAGCCCAGTCAAAACGGCTGAGGCCGGACCAGTTATAGACTTCATATCCGGTGTGGTTCACCGTTATGGTGTACCGCATAGTATCATTACTAACAACGGTTCCAACTTTACGGCCGATGAGGTAAAAACCTGGTGCGCTAATTTGGGCATTAAGCTCGATTATGCCTCTGTATATCACCCTCAGACAAATGGTCAGGTCGAGCGGGCTAATGGCTTGATCATGAGCGGCATTAAACCAAGACTAGTACGATCCTTACGTGAATCAGACAAGCACTGGGTTGAAGAACTCGATTCCGTACTCTGGGGGCTGCGTACCAGGCCCAATCGCACGACCGGATACGCACCTTTTTTCATGGTGTACGATGCCGAGGCAGTACTGCCTTGTGACATTATTCATGACTCACCTCGAGTGCGCATGTATGAATAGAGGGAGGCTGAACTCGATCGACAGGACGATCTGGATGGCTTGGAGGAGGAGCGCGACATCGCGAAGGCCCGTTCCGCATTTTACCAATAGCAAGCCCGGCGATATCAAAGCAGGGAAGTACGGGCAAAAACTTATAATGTCAGTGAACTCATCGTGCGCCTACCAGAGAAGAAAAAGGACAAGCTCAAGCCCAAATGGGAGGGTCCCTTCATCATAGATGAAGTTCTCACTGGAGGAGCCTATCGCATGTGCAACGCATCCGATAATCGTTCAGAGCCAAACCCATGGAATGCCGCTCGGCTCCGCAGATTCTACGCCTAAATCCACACTTATAACCTTTTTCTCGTCTTTTATCTTTTTCACCCCTCTTTTCTCTTTTTTTTGTTGTTACAACTTCTGCTAGTGTTCGGATCAACCGTACACCCAAGGGCTATACATCATCAAATGTACACACCCCTTATCACCTAGGGGCTTCTTTTTATAGAAGTTTATTCTGATTATTATTTTAGGAGCGTTAAGCTCACCGTATATATGTGTTGTCTACTCATATGTGTCATGTCTTCACCATTATATGCATCTTTATGACTTAAGTTTTTGCCAAGTTGGGTTGCTTGGCTCCTGTGCTTATGCCCTACGTTCCCGCTTGTTCGGCTAGGGCATAAAGGGAGCACCTCTGTGATTGTTACAGCTGGGTTATTGAGACGTGTACCTCAGACGGGTGAAGCCGAAAGCTAGAGTTCTTAAGGGAATAATCGGCCGGCAGACAAGGGACGAACTGCCCATGTTGCAATATACGCCCCCATATTATAAAGTGTACTGTGATCTCTCTGTCACAGTTTATGTATGCGCAAAAACGCATGCTGGCCCAGGGAAAGGAACCCTTAACGGAACTATTCTCTCTGGAAGATGTTTCTTATGATCAAATGTAATATAACATAACTCCCCCAATACAACTTGTCTGTTAAGGCAACTATGACCGCACCGCCTAGTTTCCGAACATACCTTAGTGTTTACCACTAGTTTACAATATTCGGAAACACTTCAAACCTCTGGCTTTGGGGGTCAAAGCGGAAAGTCTGGCATGACAATCATTTTACAATTCGGCTAGAGAACAGTTTTGTTGATAAAGTACATTTCTACTTGGACTCAAAAACTTCCTCTTCCTCTAGTGTAACACCCACGATGCGGCTATATCTCCCACGTGTCGAAGCACGACTTAGAGGCATAACCGCATTGTGGTTTTGTCGCAAGAAAGGTCATCTTCACACAATCCCATGTAATGAACAAGACTGGGATAAAGAGTTGGCTTACAATCGCCACTTCACACAATGAACATAATAAATCATACATCATTTAGAGTACACACATATAGCCCGACTACGGACGAAGCCAAAAGAAAAGAAGATAACCCAACTGCTAGATCCCCGATCGTCCCAACTGGGCTCCACTACTGATCAACATGAAACGAAACATAGCAACGACCAAGGTCTTCGTTGAGCTCCCATCTGAGCTCGGTTGCATCACCTGCACTGGTATCATCGGCACCTGCAACTGTTGTGATAGTATCTGGTGAGTCACGAGGACTCAGCAATCTGAAAACCCGCGAGATCAAGACTATTTAAGCTTATGGGTAGGAAGTGGTAAAGTGGTGAGGTTGCAGCAGCGACTAAGCATATATGGTGGCTAACATACGCAAATAAGAGCGAGAAGACAGCAAAAGGAACGGTCGTGAACTAGCAATGATCAAGAAGTGATCCTGAACTCCTACTTACGTCAAACATAACTCAAAACCGTGTTCACTTCCCGGACTCCGCCAAAAAGAGACCATCACAGCTAGACGCGCGGTTGATGCATTTTAATTCGGATCTGGTGTCAAGTTATCTACAACAAGACATTAACAAATTCCCATCTGCCACATAACCGCGGGCACGGCTTTCGAAAGTTTAAACCCTGCAGGGGTGTCCCAACTTAGCCCATCACCAGCTCTCACGGTCAACGAAGGATATACCTTCTCTCGGGAAGACCCGATCAGCCTCAGAATCCCGGTTCGCAAGACATTTCGACAATGGTAAAACAAGACCAGCAAGACCACCCGCTGTGCCAACAAATCCCGATAGGAGCTGCACATATCTCGTTCTCAGGGCACACCAGATAAGCTAAGCATACAGGTACCGACGTAATCCAAGTTGCCAAGGAATGGTCCCGCACGGTGCTCTAGTTTGGACCAACACTCGGAGGAGCACTGGCTCAGGGGGGTAAAATAAAGATGACCCTTGAGTCTGCAGAACCCAAGGGAAAAAGGCTTAGGTGGCAAATGTTAAAACCATTGTTGGGCCTTGCTGGAGGAGTTTTATTCAAAGTGAACTGTCAAGGGGGTCCCATAAATCACCCAACCGCGTAAGGAACGCAAAATCAAGGAACATAACACCGGTATGACAGAAACTAGGGAGGCAAGAGTGGAACAAAACACCAGGCATAAGGCCGAGTCTTCCACCCTTTACCAAGTATATAGATGCATTATAATTGAATAAGAGATATTGTGATATCCCAACATAATCCTGTCCATCATGAAGCAATCTTCAACTTCACCTGCAACTAACAGCGCTATAAGTGGGGCTGAGCAAAGCGGTAACATAGCCAAGCAATGGTTTGCTAGGAAGGGTGAAAAGGTTAGAGGCTGACATGGCAATATGGGAGGCATGGTAAACAAGTGATAGGTAGTGCAGCATAGCGATAGAATGAAGCAACTAGCAAGCAAAGATAGAAGTGATATCAAAGGTAATGGTCATCTTGCCTGAGATCCCGCAAGGAAGAAGAACGAGTCCATGAAGAAGACAAACAGACGTAGTCGAACGAATCCTCACAACTCCGGAACGAAACCGAAGCTAACGAGAGAAGCAAACCGGAAAGAAGCAAACAACATGGTAAACACGAAAGCATAATCATAGCATGATGCACAATCAAGTATGATGCATGTCCGGTTTAAAGAGGCATGGCATGGCAAAGTGCAACAAAACAATACTACAAATTAAGTGGAGCTCAATATGCACCGAGTTGCATATTGATGAAACACCACATCAATTATTTAGTT
The DNA here is from genome assembly GCF_018294505.1 of Triticum aestivum. Taxonomy (NCBI): domain Eukaryota; kingdom Viridiplantae; phylum Streptophyta; class Magnoliopsida; order Poales; family Poaceae; genus Triticum; species Triticum aestivum. The sequence goes on from NC_057801.1 coordinate 566,528,341, forward strand.
CTCTCTCGGTTATGCTACCAAACAATATTAAGTGTTGTTAAACATGGCAAGAGGTGAAGCATAAATAAACTAACTATTTAGGCAAGTTTAAATGAGGCCGGAACAACAAACAACAATTCTGGTAAATCCCCACATGTCTTTTAGTAGTTTAATGCAAACACAATTTTAAGCACTTAAATGTTGTTATCATGATGCGGATGACATATGCAAGGTTTATGCAATTTTTATGAAAATGTTGACATCTACTATGATAGGGAGCATTTGATCACCACGGCGGAACAAAAGGGGTGCCACGGCAACGATAACGAAAATGGTGTCACAATAACATCTCGTTTCCGGTAGCTCACGGAGATACCGGTGCAAAAGAAGTGGGCGTGAACGTGTCATGCAAGGATGGTGGGGTGCTCCTGGATTCCGAGTTCCCACGGGACGACGGCATGGCAAACGAGGAACGTGCAAAGACCTCTCTTGGACACGGTGCAAACACGGGCATCTCATACAACACACAAGCATTCGTTCATGGGCGGTCATCTCGGGGTTATACCTTCGAAGCGTGCATTTCGGGGCGGTTCAAAAACGTCGACGGAAGTAGTCGTTCATGGGTCGTAGGGGGAAGTAGTCGTTCACGGCGACGGTAGTTGTACACGTTCGTCTCAGAGAGGTACTTGACGAATCCAACATATTCGGGGCGACGGTAGTGGTTCACGGACATCGTGGAAGTAGTCGTTCTCGTTTCGTAGTCGTACATGTTGGCTGTAGTTGTACACACATTGTAGTCGAACTTGACGGAACCAAATGTCCTCGAGGGTAGTCGTGGTACTTGGCGATTTCGGAGACGGCAGCAGAGGTACTTGACGTGTCACCACGTAGTCGTGCGTTTGTCGAAGAGGATCTTGGCAAAATCCACAAAGGCGTCCTTGGGCTTCCCTGGTTGCCGAGTCTTGGCAGCAACCAGAGGGGCGATGAGGCCAGCAGGGCAGCAAGGTGGGTGGAGCTCTTGTGTGTGCTGGCCATGAAGGGGCAGCAACCGAAGACGACGAGTGATGGAGGCGTCGGCGCCTGGTTCAAAATAGAAGCAAGGCGCTGGCCTCGAACGACGAAGGCGGTAGGAGGAACTCTGGCCGGCGAGGGCGCTGCTTGGGGAGGCGGAGAGGAAGGAGGCGCAGCGCGGGATGAGAAGCAGGGCACGGCAAACCATGGAGGCCGGCGGTGCCATGGTCGTGCGGCCCAGGCGAGCTCGGCGGCCTAGACTTGCTGGCCGAAGCGGCGGCGGGGCACAACAGCGATGCGGCAAGGAGCTCCAGCTCCTGACTATGACGGGCAGAGGAGCTCTAGCAGGGACCGAGGCGCGGCAGGGGAGGACCCTGGCGAGGCACAGCCAGATCCGGCGGCGGCGGCGGCTCCGGTGGCTGGCTGGTGGCGCGGAGGCGACGAGGAGGAGGTCGCAGGTGAGGGAGGAGGTGGTGGAGGCCGGCTCCGAGGCGGACGGGCGTGGGTCAACGGGGCGCAGAGGAGGCGGCTCTGGTCGGGCGCGAGGAAGGAGACAAGAGGGAGACTCAGCGCCAGGAAGGAGACGAGAGGGAGATGGGGATCGAGAGGAGGGAGTGGTGGCGCAAGGGAGGAGAGCAGGGTGCGGGCTAGGGGAAGACTGGGCTAGGGTTTAGGTTAAGTGGATGGGCCTACAGAGGTGGGCTGGGCCTAGGAGGCTAGATGGACTAGTTGCAACTTCGGAGCAAAAAGGCCAACCTTCTCGCTATTTCCCAACTACAGAAAAATAGACAGAAGGAAAAGGGAAGGAAAGAAATAGCTAGGGGTTTTGGAAAATGCTGAAACTTCTCCTACAGAGTCTAAGAATTACACTTAGCCCAAGAAAAGAGGTTTCACCCGGTATGGAAGAGCTTAATTCAAACTCATTTGCATTTAATTCAAATGGTTTGAACTAGGACGAGGTTTTTGAAGTGTCTAAAAATGTTGAGATTTTTTGGTGGAGCTCCAAAATGGTAAAAGAATTATTGACAAGGTTAGAGAGTCAAAAATTGAAGAAGAAAAGGCCAAGGGATTTAATATGCAAGTGGGTTCATGGGTGATTCCAAAACAATGGAATATTTTATAATATCTCCCTAAATATCGGGAGGGTATGTTTTAAAGAGAACCCACCATGTGAGTTTCCTCAATTTAAATGGATCGAAGATCCATACAGTTTATTTAGTTGAGTTGGAAAGATTAAAGACATAATGACATGATGCCATGCACATGATGCAATGAAGAATGCAACAAGAAAAAACAAATCACACAATGAATCTCGGAAACCCTGGAAGGCATATAAAGCTCCGGTCTTGGGGCGTCACAACCCTCCACCACTACGAGAGGATCTCGCCCCGAGATCTAGGATGGCACCGGAGAGAAACGGAAAAGGAAGAGAAGAGGTAAAACTAAGTTGCTTCTTTGACGAACGAGTGAAACCACGAACCTTGAGAGGTTGAAAAGTTGAAAGAAAGAACACAACGGAGTTGAACACAATTGAGAGCAGTGCGGTAGAAAATAGAAACAAGGAACACCATGTGAACCTTGGAGGTTGCAAAGCTATGAATGACGAGTACAATGGACAAGAAGGAATTGGAACCACTCTGGTTGAAACGAGATAAACAAGGAACAAGGAAGATCAAATTTGGACAGCACTCCGGTTGAACATGGAAGGAATATAACATGAACTTGAGAAGATGGGATGATACCTGATGAAATCAACAACATACTGCCTCCGGAACTATTGAAAGAATGGCACAACACTTTGGTTAAATGGATAAGCACGAAAAGAACACGATCCTCAATACGAGAAGAGGAGTGAAGAGAGCAACATCACAATGCCGCCGGAAGAAAGAATAGAAAATAGATCATTGGAAATAACAGAATGGAGAAGAAAATGCCAACTTCTGCCACAAATGATCTTGGAAAGCACCCTTCCAAGAAGGTTAGAACGGAGTTGTTGTAAAACCAACAACAAAACAAATAAGCTTGTAGTGGGCTTATGGAAAACATCTCAAAACTATGAGGTGACAACCAGCCACTAACAGAAACAATTAATTGGTTGAGATCAACGAAGAGATGAAAACTGCTTTCGCCGAGAGGATAGGAGAAAACTTGGATCATTGATAAGCACCACAATACAACATTCCTTAGGGAAGGCTTTAGGTGAAATCTATACCAAGATAACTCCAACGAAGAGATTGATGGATTTAAAATACCTCGTTCTTGACAACATGTGAATCATGAAGCATGAATGCAAATTGTCAAGAGTGATACAACACCATCTCAAAAGATAAGGTAGGAGAATTGCACTTTGGAATGCAAGATGAAGAATGCTTGAACTCCTCTGAAAAGAATCTCGATGAACACTTCGAGAAGGAATTAAATCCTTGATGAACCATCATGTAGAGCCTCCATGGAGAACTCCGGTAATAAAAGGATGATAAAAAGAAAGAGAAGTTGAAAACACAAGGTGAAGCCTTGCAATGATTTAGATGGAGCTACGAAATGAGTAAACTTTGAACTCCGGGCAAGAAAGATGAAAACACTTGGAATTAGAATTTATTCATCAAGAACAAACTCCGAAGGAAGGGATTACTCGCTTGGATGAAATAAGAATAAGATTTATTGTATGCTTATCCTTCACCAATTTAAATTGATGACAAGCAATGGATTTGGCATACTACTTATTCTCATTGAAAAAATGATTAAAGATAGAGATATAGCGCAAACTTGAGTAGGTATTGATGGAACCATTGGTGGGATTTGGAAACAATGAATGAATTGATATGATAATGAAGGAAGTGAAATGTTGAAAGAACCACCGTAAGAATTGAAAATGGAAGTAGCAAAGGCACAATTCACTATGAAGAATTGGAAAACGAATGAAGATACTTGAGGGGATTTAGATACATGAGAACGAAGAGATCATGAACTGACTAGAGTAAACTTGAACGATGCACCGGTAATATTTGGATAACGATAGCTACACGCCGATAATGAAGAATTATGATATGATGGCCTTCGGAGGAAAGAAACGGAAACAACTCATGAAATGCTCCGGATGGTAAGAAAAGAATTGTCACAATCAAACACTATTATGAGAGGATGGCATCAAGCTAGAACCATGAATCTTGAAGAGAATGGAGCAAGATTTAAGAGAAATCCTTCTTCGGTCTTCAAAATCCGAGAATGACAACGAGAAACACCACCATGAATTGTTGAGCCACTCCGGAAGGACTAAAAGAAAAAAAGGTTGAGCCAAAGATGAAAAGAATTTGATAACGACCTTGGAGAAGGCATGTGACTGATGAAAATTCATTCTTACGTCAAACTTGGAAATGAATTTGAGAATCGCTCCTGATAATTAGAAGAGTTAGGTAAGATCCTGGGAAAAGACCTGTGGGTTAGGGCCCACTCAAAAGAAAACACCGTTGAACAATGTATTAAAAGGGGGGATTGCACCGGTTGAATTAAATGACTTGAATGAGATAATAATCTCCAAATAGCTTGAACGGATCTTGAATGAAAAGACGAGCCTTGGATAAGAAATTCACATGGGAAGATATGTGAAACAAAAGGAAGAGATATGATCAACACTGAAGCTTGAAATTAATCCATCGAAGAAGAAAAGGGACGAAGAATGATAAACTTGAAGCTCCGTTAGTATCTTCCTGAGAATCACCGGATAAGAACATTGACGGAAAAGAATGGAGAGACTTCATATTCATAAGATGGATACTTGATTAAGATATCTGAGTCCTTGAAGAAAAAGGGTGGGAGGGCGGGAAAAACAAAGGCAACTTGGGGCAGATGGTATGGATGCCATTGAGAAAACTTAGAATTGATCTTGCGAATGTTGAAATGTTCGGATCCACTTGAAGAGAAGCACATCGGTCGGAAAAAATTGACATGACAATCTCGATGATGAAGAAGGATTAGTATTCACATAACAATATGAGAACACCATTTAGGGATGGTATGGATTCAACATTTGACTTCGAAGCAACTCGAGTACCACAAATAAAACAAAACAAAGGATTTGGCTTGCAGAATAAGCCGGAACAAACATATGATAGAGATTTCGTCCGAAGTTTTTGTGGTGGGGCCCACACGGACTCGATCATACAGCACCATCATGTACAAGGCAGTGCACATGACATACGAAGTGTCCCCGAACCAACATAGCCAAGGGTTCTTTAAGACACAACGAGACACTATAAAAACGACCGTGGAAAGGCGGACCACTAGACGTCGAAACCCAATCTCATATCATGCATCTGTCAAAAAGATATTCTAGGAGCTACTTGAATTCCCACCTATAAAACTCCCGAAACTTTCTGGTTATGCAATCTGGTGTTGGGGATACAGGGGAAGCAATATATATCTCACCCAAAACTAACAATCCCTACATCCAGCCGTATCCATCCGTCAACACATAACCAAGAAACCTTCGGAAATCGTGTACCTCAACCTTCGAAAAGCATCCGTTATACGAGTTATGGAAATACTCCCGAACTCCCGCCCCAGTACTGGGTAGCGTCAAGGTTATCTCACCAACAACTGCATAAAAGAGATTTTCGATGTCGGCAAAACTCAGGTATTCCAGAACTGCAACGATAAAGTTATGACGACAACACCTCGGAGCTCAACTCCCTGGGTCAATGCCACATAATAGACAGGAGGCACCAAGAACAATGTTCTCGTCACAAAACCATCGGAAGGATTCCAAGATACCCGCGCGATCCTAAATTTTTTTTAGTGAAATTTGAGGAGAGGAAAGTCAAAACATCTACGTCTGGAGACCTCACCAGAGTGACGAAGGGACTGAGGAGTAAAAAGAATCCTACTCTCCGATATATATAATCCTAAGACTCAAAACATTTTTGTTCTAGACTCAACAACGCCAGCAAACAATCAAGCATGGCGCTCCTAAGTCGGGGATGGCTCTGATTACCAACTTGTAACACCCACGATGCGGCTATATCTCCCACGTGTCGAAGCACGACTTAGAGGCATAACCGCATTGTGGTTTTGTCGCAAGAAGGGTCATCTTCACACAATCCCATGTAATGAACAAGACTGGGATAAAGAGTTGGCTTACAATCTCCACTTCACCCAATGAACATATAATAAATCATACATCATTTAGAGTACACACATATAGCCCGACTACGGACGAAGCCAAAAGAAAAGAAGATAACCCAACTGCTAGATCCCCGATCGTCCCAACTGGGATCCACTACTGATCCAGATGAAAGGAAACATAGCAACGACCAAGGTCTTCGTTGAGCTCCCATCTGAGCTCGGTTGCATCACCTACACTGGTATCATCGGCACCTGCAACTGTTGTGATAGTATCTGGTGAGTCACGAGGACTCAGCAATCTCAAAACCCGCGAGATCAAGACTATTTAAGCTTATGGGTAGGAAGTGGTAAAGTGGTGAGGTTGCAGCAGCGACTAAGCATATATGGTGGCTGACATACGCAAATAAGAGCGAGAAGAGAGCAAAAGGAATGGTCGTGAACTAGCAATGATCAAGAAGTGATCCTGAACTCCTACTTACGTCAAACATAACTCAAAACTGTGTTCACTTCCCGGACTCCGCCGAAAAGAGACCATCACGGCTACACACGCGGTTGATGCATTTTACTTCGGATCTGGTGTCAAGTTATCTACAACCGGGCATTAACAAATTCCCATCTGCCACATAACCGCGAGCACGGCTTTCGAAAGTTTAAACCCTGCAGGGGTGTCCCAACTTAGCCCATCACAAGCTCTCACGATCAACGAAGGATATACCTTCTCCCGGGAAGACCCGATCAGCCTCGGAATCCCGGTTCGCAAGACATTTCGACAACAGTAAAACAAGACCAGCAAGACCACCCATTGTGCCAACAAATCCCGATAGGAGCTGCACATATCTCGTTCTTAGGGCACACCGGATAAGCTAAGCGTACAGGTACCGACGTAATCCAAGTTGCCAAGGAATGGTCCCGCACGGTGCTCTAGTTTGGACCAACACTCGGAGGAGCACTGGCTCGGGGGGTAAAATGAAGATGACCCTTGAGTCTGCAAAACCCAAGGGAAAAAGGCTTAGGTGGCAAATGTTAAAACCAATGTTGGGCCTTGCTGGAGGAGTTTTATTCAAAGCGAACTGTCAAGGGGGTCCCATAAATCACCCAACCGCGTAAGGAACGCAAAATCAAGGAACATAACACCGGTATGACAGAAACTAGGGTGGCAAGAGTGGAACAAAACACCAGGCACAAGGCCGAGTCTTCCACCCTTTACCAAGTATATAGATGCATTATAATTAAATAAGAGATATTGTTATATCCCAACATAATCCTGTCCATCATGAAGCAATCTTCAACTTCACCTGCAACTAACAGCGCTATAAGAGGGGCTGAGCAAAGCGGTAACATAGCCAAGCAATGGTTTGCTAGGAAGGGTGAAAAGGTTAGAGGCTGACATGGCAATATGGGAGGCATGGTAAACAAGTGATAGGTAGCGCAGCATAGCGATAGAACGAAGCAACTAGCAAGCAAAGATAGAAGTGATATCAAAGGTAATGGTCATCTTGCCTGAGATCCCGCAAGGAAGAAGAACGAGTCCATGAAGAAGACAAACAGACGTAGTCGAACGAATCCTCACAACTCCGGAACGAAACCGAAGCTAACGAGAGAAGCAAACCGGAAAGAAGCAAACAACATGGTAAACACACAAGCATAATCATATCATGATGCACAATCAAGTATGATGCATGTCCGGTTTAAAGAGGCATGGCATGGCAAAGTGCAACAAAACAATACTACAAATTAAGTGGAGCTCAATATGCAGCGAGTTGCATATTGATGAAACACCACATCAATTATTTAGTTCTCTCTCGGTTATGCTACCAAACAATATTAAGTGTTGTTAAACATGGCAAGAGGTGAAGCATAAATAAACTAACTATTTAGGCAAGTTTAAATGAGGCCGGAACAACAAACAACAATTCTGGTAAATCCCCACATGTCTTTTAGTAGTTTAATGCAAACACAATTTTAAGCATTTAAATGTTGTTATCATGATGCGGATGACATATGCAAGGTTTATGCAATTTTTATGAAAATGTTGACATCTACTATGATAGGGAGCATTTGACCACCACGGCGGAACAAAAGGGGTGCCACGGCAACGATAACGATAATGGTGTCACAACAACATCTCATTTCCGGTAGCTCACGAAGATATCGATGCAAAAGAAGTGGGTGTGAACATGTCATGCAAGGATGGTGGGGTGCTCCCGGATTCCGGGTTCCCACGGGACGACGGCATGGCAAACGAGGAACGTGCAAAGACCTCTCTCGGACATGGTGCAAACACGGACATCTCATACAACACACAAGCATTCGTTCACGGACGGTCATCCAGGGGTTATACCTTTGAAGCGTGCATTTCGGGGCGGTTCAAAAACTTCGAGGGAAGTAGTCGTTCACGGGTCATAGGGGGAAGTAGTCGTTCACGGCGATGATAGTTGTAGACGTTCATCTCGGAGAGGTACTTGACGAATCCAACATCTTAGGGGCGACGATAGTGGTCCACGGACGTCGTGGAAGTAGTCGTTGTCGTTTCGTAGTCGTACGTGTCAGCGGTAGTTGTACACACGTTGTAGTCGAACTTGACGGAACCAAATGTCCTCGAGGGTAGTCATGGTACTTGGCGATTTCGGAGACGGCAGCAGAGGTACTTGACGTGTCACCATGTAGTTGTGCGTTTGTCAGAGAGGATCTTGGTGAAATCCACGAAGGCGTCCTTGGGCTTCCCTGGTTGCCGAGTCTTGGCAGAAACGAGAGGGGCGATGAGGCCAGCAGGGCAGCAAGGTGGGTGGAGCTCTTGTGTGCGCTGGCCGTGAAGGGGCAGCAACCGAAAACGACGAGCGATGGAGGCGTCGGCCCCTGGTTCAAAACAGAAGCAAGGCGCTGGCCTCGAATGACGAAGGCGGCAGCAGGAACTCTGGCCGGCGAGGGCGCTGCTTGGGGAGGCGGAGAGGAAGGAGGCGCGGCGCGGGAGGAGAAGCAGGGCGCGGCAAACCATGGAGGCCGGCGGTGCCATGGTCGTGCGGCCCAGGCGAGCTCGGCGGCCTGGACTTGCTGGCCGAAGCGGTGGTGGCGCTTCTGATGCCTTCCAGGGTTTCCGAGATTCGTTGTGTGATTTGTTTTTGCTTGTTGCATTCTTCGTTGCATCATGTGCATGGCATCATGTCATTATGTCTTTAATCTTTCCAACTCAACTAAATAAACTGTATGGATCTTCGATCCATTTAAATTCAGGAAATTCACATGGTGGGTTCTCTTTAAAATATACCCTCCCAATATTTAGGGAGATATTATAAAATATTCTATTGTTTTGGAATCACCCATGAACCCACCATGTGAGTTTCCTCAATTTAAATGGATCGAAGATCCATACAGTTTATTTAGTTGAGTTGGAAAGTTTAAAGACATAATGACATGATGCCATGCACATGATGCAACAAAGAATGCAACAAGCAAAAACAAATCACACAACGAATCTCGGAAACCCTGGAAGGCATCTGAAGGTCCGGTCTTTTGGCGTCACATCTAGACCGTCTAGTAGGTTGTCTAGTTTACAATCCTGTTGAGAAAACTTAGCTGTCGTTTTCACTTGGTCATACACTAAGCTAACAGGAATTTCTTGTCCATCTGGTCCCCGAGGTCCGACCCGGGCCATGTGATTCAGATCAAGCTTGGTATACCATATTTTTACCATGGCCCAGGCTTCTCGAGCACCTTCCTGGCATGTTGATATCTTCCATAGCTCCAAACGGCGACGAGCTCCCTTGAATAAATTCTCAAGCTCATCCATACTTCTTGGAGGGGAATTAGATGGCCATAATGCCTTAGCGACGTTTCGCATTGCCTTCCAAGCTTGCTCGTGCACTTTGGACAATTCTTGTAGTAGGTCGCCTTGGAATTCGGACGCTTCTCCTTCTGGACGTTGGTTAGCACACCAACAGATGCAAACTTGTTAAACTTTCAAACAGGAGACCATGCTTGACTAATAGGATACAAAGCATACTGAATATGTCGCCTTTCAATTTCTTGTTCTCCTTCAAAGCATCTGATAACTAGGCTCTCAAATCCTTCAGTTCTTCGGCCTGCTTGATGTTGGCATCCTGAAGTTTGTTCTTCTCATTAATGGTCCATGTCAAAACATGTTGACCAGCGGCTTCTTGCCCTTCGGCATGTTGTTTATCTGCTTGGGCAGCCCTTAGCTTCTCCTCTAGCTGATCTGTCGAGCCTACCAACGAGACACAACCATAATTAGGAAACCTCGTTGTATTCACAGAAGCCTTATCTCCGAACTACTGTTGCACTTACCGTCAGGTGCCTTCTTGGATTTCTTTAAATCTTCGAGTTCGGCAGTAGCAGCAGACAGCTTTGTTCGGCATTCTTCAAGCTCATTGGATAGCTTTTTACTCCTCTCTGTGAGTACCTAACAAAGTAACGACTCTTAAATCAATTGGGCCAACTACTTCAAGACTCGGGGGCTACTGGCATATGATTATTGAATCTGCCCAAAAAATCTTACGCGCATATCCTTTGAAAGCTGGTGAGTGGCTCTAGCAACTCCATCACGAGCAGCTCGGATATAAGCATCCGCTGAGCTGAGAGCATTAAAATCTTCGGCAAAATGTGGACCGCCGTCGGTGACCCATGGCACTCTCGACTTTGGAGTTTGTGACGGATACATTATCTGAATCCTCCGGGAGATGACCATCCGGCATCACTCCCGCATCCCCTCCAATCCTTGTGGCAGGGTCCGGGGCCAGATCAGTATGCGCATGGCCAGCCAGGTGTCCGGATGCAGTTCGACATACACTCCTCCTGCAACATGGCGCAGCAGGGATCATCATCATCCGATCTATCCGCTAAGTGCGTACTAAAGGATCATACCTCTTTGACATGGAAGAAGGCCCGGTTGTATCATTATTTGCCTTTCTTTTCTGAGAGCCACCTTGTGCAAGCATCGTCTTCTTAGAAGACGCCTTTGCTGCAGTGTGCTGGCGCGAGCGTCACCCTTTGGGAGTACGATATGGTGCAGTGGGTGAGTCATAATGGGAAAACCCTTTTCAAGGAGACATCTCCTGGGTACTTTCATGGGAGGAAGGAAGGAGGCCGGGGTAGTCAGCTATAATAGCCACTTCCGTGCCGTCATAGCTCGTTTGATAAAAGACTCCATCCTCGAAATCCACAAATATGTCTAGATCTTCTTCGTATTCGGGATCCAGGTCTCGATTAGGGTCCTCCAGCCGCGGAGCAGGGCAATAGATTGCCTCGATGACATTTCTCCATTCCTGTTAAGGGTAGTCGGATTAAACTCAGTTCTAAAACATACTTGAGGAAAAAGATCAATTGAGGCCTATAATCAAAAAATCACCCACTTGATACGTCTCCGTCGTATCTACTTTTCCAAACACTTCTGCCCTTGTTTTGGACTCTAACTTGCATCATTTGAATGGAACTAACCCAGACTGACACTGTTTTCAGCAGAACTGCCATGGGTTATTTTTGTGCAGAAATAAAAGTTCTTGGAATGACCTGAAAATCCACGGAGCAACTTTTTGGATTTAATAAAAAATATTGGCAAAAGAATCAACGTCGGGGGGGGCCACACCCTGTCCATGAGGGTGGAGGCACACCCCTAGGGCGCGCCCCCTGCCTCGTGGGCCCCCTGAAGCTCCACCGACCTCAACTCCAACTCCATATATTCACGTTTAGGGAGAATATATCAGACAGAAGGATTCATCGTGTTTTACGATACGGAGCCGCCGCCAAGCCCTAAACTCTCTCAGGAGGGCTGATCTGGAGTCCGTTCGGGGCTCCGGAGAGGGGAATCTGTCGCCGTCGTCATCATCAACCTTCCTCCATCACCAATTTCATGATGCTCACTGTCGTGCGTGAGTAATTCCATAGTAGGCTTGCTGGACGGTGATGGGTTGGATGAGATTTACCATGTAATCAAGTTAGTTTTGTTAGGGTTTGATCCCTAGTATCCACTATGTTCTGAGATTGATGTTGCTATGACTTTGCTTTGCTTAATGCTTGTCACTAGGGCCCGAGTGCCATGATTTCATATCTGAACCTATTATGTTTTCATGAATATATGTGAGTTCTTGATCCTATATTGCAAGTATATAGTCACCTATTATGTGTTATGATCCGACAACCCCGAAGTGACAATAATCGGGACCACTCTCGGTGATGACCATAGTTTGAGGAGTTCATGTATTCACTAAGTATTAATGCTTTGGTCCGATACTCTATTAAAAGGTGGCCTTAATATCCCTTAGTTTCCAATAGGACCCGCCTGCCACGGGAGGGTAGGACAAAATATGTCATGCAAGTTCTTTTCCATAAGCAAGTATGACTATATTTGGAATACATGCCTACATTACATTGATGAATTGGAGCTAGTTCTGTGTCACCCTATGCTATAACTATTACATGAGAAATCGCATCCGACATAATTATCCATCACTGATCCAATGCCTACAAGCTTTTCACATATTGCTCTTTGCTTAGTTACTTTGCCGTTGTTGCTGTTACAATCACTACAAAACTGCTACCGATACTTTTGCTACTGTTACCGTTACTTCCATACTACTTTGCTACTAAACACTTTGCTCCAGATACTAAGTTATCCAGGTGTGGTTGAATTAACAACTCAACTGCTAATACTTGAGAATATTCTTAGGCTCCTGTTGTGTCGAATCAATAAATTTGGGTTTAATACTCTACCCTCGAAAATTGTTGCGATCCCCTATAATTGTGGGTTATCAAGACTATTTTATGGCGCCGTTGCCGGGAGCATAGCTCTATTCGGTGAGTCACTTGGGATTTATATCTGCTGATCACTATGAGGAACTTGAAAGACGAAAGAACTAGGATTTATCCCTCAACTACGAGGGGAGGTAACGAACTGCCATCTAGCTCTGCACTTGATTCTCCTTCTGTTATGAGTAAGCTTGCAACACCTAAACCTGCTTATGCTCTTAATTCTAATATGTCGCATGTTATTGATGATGCCACTTCTGCTATGCGTGATGCTTATGATGAAACTACTTCTACGCTTGATACTGTTGTGCCATTTGGTGATTTTCTTGATGAACAACTTATTAGGGCTAGAGAGAATGAAATTATAGATGAAAGTGATGATGAAGGTTCTCCCCCTAAATATGAATTGCCTGTTGTGCCTGAGGGGTATGTTATGGATGAAGAAACTACTAGAGATTTTCTTGCTTGCAATGATAGATCTGATCTTAAGAAGTTATTAGCTAAGATTAAGGAAAAGTCTCTGAATGCTAGAATGAAATATGACCTTGCTTTTGCTACTTCACCTATTTGTGTTACTGATCAGGATTATGATTTCTCTGTCGATCCTGAGATAATTACTTTGGTTGAATCTAATCCTTTTTATGGTTATGAATCTGAAACTGTTGTGGCACATCTTACTAAGTTAAATGATATAGCCACCCTATTAACTAATGATGAGAAAACTCGCTACTATTATATCTTTAAGATATTTCCGTTCTCATTAAAGAGTGATGCTAAAACATGGTTTAATTCTCTTGATCCTGGTTGTGTGCGTAGTCCCCAGGACATGATTTATTACTTCTCTGCTAAATATTTCCCTTCTCGTAAGAAACAAGCTGCTTTAAGGGAAATATATAATTTTGTGCAAATTGAAGAATAGAGTCTCCCACAAGCATGGGGGAGGCTTCTCCGATTACTTAATGCTTTGCCTGGTCATCCTCTCAAGAAAAATGAAATACTTGATATCTTTTATAATGGACTAACCAATGCTTCTAGAGACCACCTGGATAGTTGTGCTGGTTGTGTTCTCAGGGAATGAACAGTTGATCAAGATGAATTGTTATTGAATAATATGTTGAGTAATGAAAACAATTGGACACTTCCTGAACCAACTCCTAAGCCAACTCCGAAGAAAAGAGGTGTTCTATTTCTCAGTCCTGAAGATATGCAAGAGGCAAAGAAATCTATGAAATAAAAAGGTATTAGAGCTAAAGATGTTAAGAAATTACCTCCTATTAAAGAAATACATGGCCTTAATATACCACCTATTGAAGAAGTACATGGTCTAGATAACCCGACACAGGTAGTAAAGGTAAATTCTCTCTATAGGTATGATAAAGTTGAAATCCCGTCTACTAAGTTTGCTAGCCAATGCTTGGATGAGTATGAAGACTTTATGGCTAGACAAGAAAACTTCAATGCTTATGTTGGTAGACAATTGAAAAGTAATGCTTATATGATTGGACACTTGAGTGATTATATGTCTAGAGTTAAGAATGAACCTAAACTCATTAGTAAACATGCTTCTATGGTTACCACTCAAGTAGAACAAGTGCTTAAAGCACAGAATGATAGTGAAGTTAGAGTTATGACTAGAATGGGTAAAATGACTCAGGAACCTTTGTATCCCGAGGGCCACCCTAAGAGAATTGAGCAAGATTCTCAGAGAAATAATTTTGATGCACCTAGTCCTTCTAAGAAGAAGAAGAAGAAAAATGATAGGACTTTGCATGCTTCTAGTGAACCTATTGTAGACACCCCTGAGAATCCCAATGATATTTCTATTTCTGATGCTGAAACACAATCTGGTGATGAACACGAACCTAGTGATAATATTAATGATGATGTTCATGTTCATGCTCAACCTAGCAATAGTAATGATGTTCATGTTCATGCTCAACCTAGCAATAGTAATGATGTAGAGGTTGAATCTTGATAACCCACAACCAAAGAATAAATGTTATGATACGAGAGGCTTCGTTGCTAGGAAGCATGTTAAAGAAAGAGAAACATGGGTTCAGAAACCCAAGCCTTTTCCTTCCAAACCATCTAAGAAAAAGGATGATGAGGATTTTGAGCGCTTTGCTGAAATGATTAGACCTATGTTTTTGCGTATGCATTTGAATGATATGCTTAAAGTAAATCCTTATGCTAAGTACATGAAAGATATTATTACAAATAAGAGAAAGATACTGGAAGATGAAATTTCCACTTTGCTTGCTAATTATACTTTTAAGGGTGGAATACCTAAGAAACTAGGAGATCCAGGAGTACCAAATATACCATGCTCCATTAAAAGAAACTATGTTAAAACTGCTTTATGTGATCTTGGAGCTGGTGTTAGTGTTATGCCTCTCTCTTTATATCGTAGACTTGAATTGGATAAGTTGACACCTACTGAAATATCTTCTGCAAATGGCTGAAAAATCAACTGCTATACCTGTCGGTATTTGTGAGTATGTCCCTATTGTGGTTGCAAAAGTTACTATCTTAACGGACTTTGTTATTCTTGATATTCCCGAGGATGATAGTATGTCGATTATCCTTGGTAGGCCCTTTTTGAATACTGCAAGGGCTGTTATTGATTGAAATAAAGGCATTATCACTTTTCATGTTAATGGTAATGATCATACGATACACTTTCCGAGGAAACAACCTCAAGTTCATAGTATCAATTCTATTGGAAAAATTCCATCGATTATTATTGGAGGTTTTGAATTTCCTCTTCCTACTATCAAGAAGAAATATGATATTCTTATTATTGGGGATGTACATATCCCCGTTGAGGTAACCTAGTGTTATTCGACATTTCTCCGGTTCCATGTTATTCGAAATGAGTTGGTTAACAAGACTTGATCAACCTTGTTAGTGGATTCCTTTTGATGAGCATGAGATGAATGAAGTTAGAAAGCCCAACCTTTTGTACCCTCCTTTTAATTTCTGTTATTTACATTAAATAAAGCAAAAATAGTATTTTATGTCTGTTTTCTGATTCATCCTTGCAATAGAAAATTTCCCGAAAATAAAAGTTCTCCAAATGCCCTGAAAATGAAATATATTTTTCCTAGAATATTTGAGAATATCTGGCACTGAGAACACAACAGGGGGAGCAAAGCACCTGGCCATGAGGGTCCAGGCACTAGTAGAAAAAGGGCCTATTGTCTCGGTTGGTGAGGGCCTTTAGTCCCGGTTCATGAACCGGGACTAAAGGGTCGGTACTAATGCCCTGACCCCTTTAGTCCCGGTTCAATCCAGAACCAGGACAGAAGGGCCTCCACGTGGCTTGTCCCCTGAGCCCAGGCAGGAGGGCCTTTGGTCCCGGTTGGTGGCACCAACCGGGACCAATAGGCATCCACGCGTCAGCGTTTATGTGGCTGTGGTTTTTGTTTTTTTTGAAACGGGGGGGTTTGGGGGGTTTTGGGGGGTTAATTTAGGTGTTTCATATATTGTGCTATAGCTAGCTAATTAATAGAGAGAAGTGTCCTCTCTTTTGTCCGTGCTTGGTCGACGCTACGTACCATACATACATACGTATAGAGAGGACTAGCTAGACACGCTAGCTAGCTAGTAAGCAAACAGAAGATCGTCATGAACATATATGCATACAGAGAGAAGTGATATCGACCACCTCTCCTTCTCCGAGAGATTGGTCGAACAAACAAGTTCTCGTGTATCTATCCGACACTACCGGCTACATATATACAATAATTATCTTTTACAAATATATAATCTCCTAAAATACGGACGCGTGGTCCACATAGTATTCTCCGTCTTCAGTGATCACGTGGTCAAGAAAGAATGCCGCCAATTCCTCTTGAATTGCTCGCATGCGATCTGGTGCTAGGAGTTCATCCCGCATCCGAAACATCTAATTTTAAGAAGGGGGTCAATACATATATATATATATGAATGAATGAAACTCGACACAAATGATGGTAATAAAATAAAATTGTGAATATTGTTATTTACGCACTTCATATTGTTTGTCGGAGTAGCCCCGCTCACAGGTCGTGTGGCGGATGGACTCGCAAATGTAGTATCCACAGAAATCATTCCCTTGTTCCTGCCACAACCACTTTACAAGAAATAGAGGTCAATCAAACTGATAGTTAGCAAGCATGCTAAATGGTATTGATGAAACAAGCGCTTGAATCACTAGGAGATGCCTAGAATATGCTACTATATAGTACTTACTTTCGGGTGCCTAAATTGCAGCTTCTTCGGTAGTCCCGGAGCTTTTTTGGTGAATTTTCTCCAAGCCCTGCCATACAAAGAAAACAATTACTTGATATCAGAAATGAACAAATTAAGTTGCTGATATGGTGGATAATGATCGATTTAACTTACTTCTCGAGCATTTCAGTCATGTCCGCATACTCCTTGGGATCTTTTCGCTTGGAGTCTAAGACAGTTACTACTCCCTTCTCAAGCTTAATCTCTAGGAGAATATAGTGGTAGCCGCGCACACATGCATAACTCATCAATATTACATTACTATAACCTGGACTAATAAGGAAACCGAATATGCCACAAGACAGTAACACTCACTTGAAGTTGTAAGGAAAGAGTATTATATCTTTGTGTTCATTTATTTCCAACGATCGTAGCAAGTTGGCCTCGGTTTCTTGGGCACGATATTGAACCTCAGTTGCATCTATGAGATACGTGTTAATGAACCCAATATCTCCCACTTGTCTTTTCTTCAATTCGGCGATCTTCAATCTGCATAATATAGTGAGGATAATTATAAATACATGCAAATGAAAGGGCTGAGTTATATAGAGAGACTTAATGACGGAAGTAGTACTACTTACAGATAGTAGGAGGTGACCGTTGCTTTATCGATGGCCAATCGACATGGGCATCGACGCCCACAAGCTATTGGATTTCTTCAATACTTTGACACTATAGGAACCCTCGACCCTGAAACCTTCGACCCTTGACCCCTTAACGACCCTCGACCCCTCGGCGATCCTCGACACCCTCGTTATATCGACAACGACGCAACATACATATACATGGGAAAATAATGTTATTGGGGAGGGGGTATCGGTACCCCCCCCCTCGTGTCAAAGTTTCTTCTTTCTCCTCTATTCCTTTCTTTCTTCTTATCCTCTTCTTTTCTTCTTATCCCTCGAGAAAGGAAAATAAGGAAAAGGAAGAAAAGAGGAAGAAGGAAGAAGGAAGAAGAAGAAAAAAAAAGAAGAAAAAAAAAGAGGAGAAGAAGAAAAGAATAGAGGAGAAGAAGAAAAAATAGAAAAAAATCTATTTTTTCTTCTTCTCCTCTATTCTTTTCTTCTTCTCCTCTTCTTTTTCTTCTTTTTTCTTCTTCTTATTTATTTCTCCTCTTCTTCCTATCCCCTCTTCTTCTCCTTTCTTCCTCTTCTTTTTTCCTTTTTCCTCTCATTCTTTTTCTTCTTCTTTTATTGCTTGTTTTTTAAATAATGTTCAAATAAAAATCTATGAACATAAAACATATATACACACAGAGAACATATATACATTTTTATAAAAATGCAAAAAACAAAAAAAAAACTCTTTGCATATGACCATACATACATTTTTCTTTGCATATGCTTTGCATATAAACATACATACATATAAACATAACATACATACATATAAACATAACATATATATACACAGAGAACATATATACATTTTTATAAAAATGCAAAAAACAAAAAAAATCTAAAAAAAGACATATAAACAGATATACACATATACATATATACTCATACATATACACACATAATCAGGAAAAAAACTATATTTGCAAAAAAAGGGGGAAGAGGGGGGCGGTGCCGGCCCTGACCAAAGCGGCGCGGGGCGAGGCAGAGGCGACGGCGAGGCAGAGGCGATGGCGAGGCAGAGGCGGGGCGGCGACGGCGTCGGGACGGCGCGGCCGGGGTGGCCCGCGGCGACGGCGTCGGCGCGGCGCGGGGTGGCGACAGCGTCGGGGCGACGCGGGGTGGCGACGGTGTCAGGGCGGTGCGGGGTGGCGACGGCGTCTGGGCTCGAGGGCGCGGCCGGCGACGGCGTGGGCTCGGGGGCACGGGCGACGGCGGCGGGGCAGCCTGGCGGCATCGTCGGGGGGCAAATGCGTGATGAAACTGAAAATTTTCACAAGTGTTGTTTATATACACTGAGCATTAGTCCCGGTTGGTGGCACCAACCGGGACTAATGCCCCCTTTAGTCCCGGTTGGTGCCACCAACCGGGACCAAAGGCCAATTTTCAGCAGCCCAAAGGGCGGGAAGCGGCGGCCTTTGGTCCCGGTTGGTGGCACCAACCGGGACTAAAGGGGGGCATTAGTCCCGGTTGGTGCCACCAACCGGGACCAAAGGCCCCCTTTAGTCCCGGTTGGTGCCACCAACCGGGACCAAAGGCCTTGTGCTGCCCCGCGCCAAATGTTTAGTCCCACCTCGCTAGTTGAGAGGGAGCCGCACCAGTTTATAAGGTGCGGTGCGGCTCCCCTCTCGAGCTCCTCTCTAAAGCAGGCTTTCGGGCCTAACTCTGCCATCTGTGCCTGTGGGCCTACTGGGCCTTCCACGGGCCTGAATCCTGGCCCATAGGGTTTCTAGTCGTATTCAGGCCGTGGGGGCCCAGTAGGTGGCATTTTTTTTGTTTTTTTGTTTTATTTGTTGCTTTATTTAGTTTATTTTGGTTTTGGTTTATTTTTCTTTTGGTTTTTTGCTTTATTTTTTAATTCTTTTTGCTTTTAGTTTTAGAAAAATTATAAACTTTCTGTTAGTGCCATTAGTTTTCAAATCTGAAAACTCTTTTTTTGTTTTCTTTGTTGCTTTATTTATTTTATTTTGTTTCTACTTACAACAAAATACTTATTGTTGCTATTTTTATTTTTTTCAGTTTTTTGTTCTGTTTTCTGCATTATTTAGTTTTTGTTGTTTATTCTTTATTTTTTAATTCTTTTTGCTTTTAGTTTTAGAAAAATTATAAACTTTCTGTTAGTGCCATAAGTTTTCAAATCTGAAAACTCTTTTTTTGTTTGCTTTGTTGCTTTATTTATTTTATTTTGTTTCTACTTACAACAAAATACTTATTGTTGCTATTTTTATTTTTTTCAGTTTTTTGTTCTGTTTTCTGCATTATTTATTTTCTTTCGTTTTTTGCTTTATTTTTTAATTCTTTTTGCTTTTAGTTTTAGAAAAATTATAAACTTTCTGTTAGTGCCATTAGTTTTCAAATTTGGAAACTCTTTTTTTGTTTTCTTTGTTGCTTTATACATTTTATTTTGTTTCTACTTACAATAAAATACTTATTGTTGCTATTTTTAGTTTTTTCCAGTTTTTTTGTTTTGTTTTCTGCATTAATTATTTTCTTTTGGTTTTTTGCTTTATTTTTTAATTCTTTGAAATTTGTGTGAATAGTTAAATTGAATTCTTTGAAATTTGTGTGAATTTGTAGTTTGTGATTAACTTTACTAGTGCCATTATTTTTTCAGCTCTACTTAGAAATAAATACTTACTGTTTTTTGGTGATTTCTTTTTTCTTTTAGGTCACAAAAAATAAAAACTTCTCTGTTAGTGAACATAGATGCACTTATAGAGAAAATTAAACATAAATTCATAATCAATTTCTATTTATAAATTTAGGTCCAATTTCCTCTATAGGTGCATCTATTTTCACTTTGAGAGGAGATAAACAACACAGAGAGGGACGGGCTTATAAACAGGTGTGGGTGCCCTTCTATTGGCGAGGTGGGACTAAAAGCTGGGTGCAACGAGGGCCAACCCTTTAGTCCCGGTTGGTGGCATGAACCGGGACTAAAGGTAACCCTTTGGTCCCGGTTCATGCCACCAACCGGGACCAATAGTGGTGGGCCAGGAGCCAGGACCATTGGTCCCGGTTCGTCCCACCAACCGGGACCAAAAGGTCCGGACGAACCGGGACCAATGGCCCATGTGGCCCGACCGGCCCCCTGGGCTCACGAACCGGGGCAAATAGCTCCATTGGTCCCGGTTCTAGATTGAACCGGGATTAATGGGCTAAACTGGCCTGGACGAAAGCCCTGTTTTCTACTAGTGAGGGCGCGCCCACCCCCATGGAGCACGCCCCTACCTCCTGGGCCCACGATGGCCCTGCACCCACACTCTTCTTCTTCCTCCCAAAAGATCACCATCCAGCTCAAGCACAAGTTCTAGCTCATTTTGCTGCCATTTTCGATCTCCTTGCTCAAAGCTCCATTCACAAAACTGCTTCGGGGGATTGTTCTTTGGTATGTGACTCTGCTACGTCTTGAGCTTGCGTTGGTTTTCCTCGAAGAGGAAAGGGTGATGCAGCAAAGTAGCGTAAGTATTTCCCTCAGTTTTTGAGAACCAAGGTATCAATCCAGTAGGAGGCTTCTCAAAAGTCCCACGCACCTACACAAACAAACAAGAACTCGCAACCAACGCAATAAAGGGGTTGTCAATCCCTTCATGACCACTTGCGAAAGTGAGATCTGATAGAGAAAATATGATTAAATATTTTTGGTATTTTTATGATATAGATTGGAAAAGTAAAAGATGCAAATATAAGTAGATAATAAACTTATAAGATAAAAGATAGACCCGGGGGCCATAGGTTTCACTAGTGGCTTCTCTCAAGATAGGATAAGTACTACGGTGGGTGAACAAATTACTGTCGAGCAATTGATAGAAAAGCGAGTAATTATTAGATTATCTAGGCACGATCATGTATATAGGCATCAGGTCCGTGACAAGTAGACCGACTCCTGCCTGCATCTACTACTATTACTCCACACATCGACCGACTCATGTCTGCATCTAGAGTATTAAGTTCATAAAGAACAGAGTAATGCAGTAAGAAAGATGACATGATGTAGAGGGATAAACTCATGCAATATGATATAAACCCCATCTTTTTATCCTTGATGGCAACAATACAATACGTGTCGTTTCCCCTACTGTCACTGGGACCGCTATCCAGCATGCATCTAGAGTATTAAGTTCATAAAGAACAGAGTAACACATTAAGAAAGATGACATGATGTAGAGGGATAAACTCATGCAATACGATATAAACCCCATCTTTTTATCCTCGATGGCAACAATACAATACATGCCTTGCTGCCCCTGCAGTCACTGGGAAAGAACACCGCAAGATTGAACCCAAAGCTAAGCACTTCTCCCATTGCAAGAAAGATCAATCTAGTAGTCCAAACCAAACTGATAATTCGAAGAGACTTGCAAAGATAACTTAATCACACATAAAAGAATTTAGAGGAGATTTAAATATTTCTCATAGATAAACTTGATCATAAACCCACAATTCATTGGATCTCGACAAACACGCCGCAAAAAGAGTTACATCGAATAGATCTCCAAGAAGATCGATGAGAACTTTGTATTGAGATTCAAAGAGAGAGAAGAAGTCATCTAGCTAATAACTATGGACCCGAAGGTCTGTGGTAAACTACTCACAACTCATATGAGAGGCTTTGGAGATGATGTAGAGGCCCTCCATGGTCGATTCCCCCTCCGGTGGAGCGCCGGCGAAGGCTCCAAGATGGGATCTCGTGGATACAGAAGCACTACAAAAAAAGACACATCCGTGACATTTTGGGCCTAACGAAAAAAAACTATCATACTTATGACACTTGTATGACGATAATTGTGACAAAACCCGGTATCATCATAGATGTGGTGGGCTCCTACTTATATGACAAAAAATCATGACAGAAAATGGGCTTTTCGTCCTGGGCGGGCCAGAGACACAGCTGCATGACATTCTTTGGGCCGTCCATGACGGAAAAAACCATGGTAGAAGTGAGGGTGAGGAAAATTTTGGCGAGTTCCCGGTTATGGTGGGAGGCCGGGGGCCGAGCGATGCGCGTTTCTCTCGTACACATACGCGCGTGTGTGCAAGGCGTTGGCTCTAACTGAACCCGAGCGAGGCGTTGGGCTCAAACTGAACCCGAGCGATTGCACTGCAAGCTACGCGTTACTCAACCCAAGCGGTCGATCGATGGTTGTTAACTGAACCCGATCGAGCGGTTCATTCGCTATTGCTGCTAACTGAAGCCGATCGATGTTGCCTGTAGATGAACAGTGAGCGTTGCGGGGGGGTGGATGAACAGTGAGCGGTGGGGGTGGATGAACAGTGAACGGTGGGGGTGGATGAACAGGACCCCGTGGCGTTGCCTCTGGACGAACAGGACCCCGATCGATCGAGCCAGTTGGGGCTGGATGAACAGGACCCCGTGGAGGGCTGGATGAACAGGACGACCCCGTGGAGGGCTGGATGAACAATAGATGGTGGAGGGGTGGATGAACAGTAGCTCGTGGAGGGGTGGTTGAACAGGTGCCGGTGGAGTAGCGCGCAGTGGAGGCTGGATGAACAGGAGCCCGTGGAGGCTGGAGGAGGTCGACGGTGGATGAATAGTAGCTCGTGGAGGCTGGAGGAGGTTGAGGGTGGAGATGAATAGTATCCCGTGGAGTCCCGTTTTGCGGTACGCCACACCCCTCCCAATGAACATGACCCCCGTTTCGACCGTAGCGCTCCAACACAAGTCCGTTTCGTCCGTTTTGCGGTACGCCACACCCCTCCCGATCAACAGGACCCCTGTTTCGACCGTAGGAGGTCTGTTTCCTCCATTTTGCGGTACGCCACACCCCTCTCGATGAACAGGATCCCGTTTCAAACGTGGTCGATCGAACACAAGGTCATTTCCTCCGTTCTGCGGTATGCCGGGCCTCGTTTCCATCGCCTGTTCCATCCAAGCCCTCCCGATGAACACGACGACGCATTCCGTTCTGACCCAACCAGTTGGTTCCCCATAAACATGACGAAGACGTTGTTTCTCCGTTCTGACCCAGTCATGTACACGAGCCCTGGCCGTACGTATGCGTGAGTAGGCGTTCGCGACCCCACCCGTATGTACACACACATGGTCGTATTTTCTTTCTTGCACACTGGCCGTTGTACGTACGTGTACATGCTACGTGCGCGCCTCTACTACGACATGTGCGCGCCTCTACTACGACACATGTGTGCTTCTACATCCACCAGTATGTATGTACACGTTCGCGACCAGAATGACAACACTACGTACGCTTTGACCAGGTGGGTCCCGACTGTCAGGCACTTCCTTGCGTGCGAAGAGGTAGTTGGTGTGTCCCAGCAGTCAGGAGGGTGAATCATTTTTTTCCCAGATGCACTTCCTTGCATGCGAAGGTGTAGCTGGTGGGTCCCAGCAGTCAGGGGGGAAATGTTTTTTTCACGAAATACAGTGGCCCGTCCAGTGGGTCCCTGCTATCAGGTGGAGGAATAATTATTTTGCGCGTAATAAGGAGGCACTTCATTGCGACCACCGTGGACCCAGCTGTCAGCCTCTCCACATATAGTACTCTTCCGATGGAAGTCATTCCTTGACCATGTTGACCATGTCGCACGGAGAGCACCAGGGCGGTGGACGACGGCGAGGCCTCGGAAGGGGACGACGCGGAGCCGGGGAAGACACCCCAGTGGAAGCCCATGCGGAGAGGAGTATGAGGGTTCACTGGTTCGGCTGCGGTGTGAGGCTGCCGCCGCCGCAGGGCCTGGGCAGCGGTGGGAATAGTAGGGAGCGGTGAGGCCTCCGTGGCAGCACAGCCGGCCATGGGAGGCAGGAGCGTGCGGCACGACCAGCGCTGCTTTGGGCGGCAGGAGCAAGAAGACCAGAGGTTGAAGAAGCACTACGGTCGTTGGATGGACATCGTACGGTCACTGGAGCTAGAATCGTTCATATTGAATAAGTTGACAAAGCCCTCCGTCCCCGTCAACTTAGTAGGCCCACAAGTCAGCCTCCCACCAAGGTGGGTCCCAGCTAGCAGGGGGAGTATTCATTTTTTTGTGCGTAATAAGAAGGCACTTCCGGTGGGTCCGAGCTGATAGCGGGGGGAACGTTTTTTTCGCGAAATACGGTGGCCCATCCGGTGGGTCCCAGCAGTCAGGGGGAAATGTTTTTTCGCGAAATACTGGTGGCCTGTCCGGTGGGTCCATGCTGTCAGGTGGAGGAATCATTATTTTCCACGTAATAAGGAGGCACTTCCTTGCAGCTGCCGTGGACCCAGCTGTCAGCCTTTCCATGTACAATACTCTTCCGATGGAAGTCGGTCATTGACCACATTGACCACGCCGCACCGAGAGCACCACGGTGGTGGACGATGGCGAGGCCTAGGAAGGGGATGACATGGAGCCGGGGAAGATGTGGAAGTGGATGCCCACGCGGAGAGGAGTACGAGGGTTCACTGGTTCGGCTATGGTGTGAGGCTGTCGTCGCCGCAAAATAATAGGGGGTGTGGGTGAGTGGAGGGATGGCCTGGCCAGTGGTGGGAGTAGTATGGGGGTGGTCAGGCCTCCGCGGTAGCACAGCCGGCCACGGGAGGCAGGAGCAGGCGGCACAACCGGCGCTGCTTTGGGCGGCTGGAGCAAGAAGACTAGAGGTTGAAGAAGCACTATAGCCGTTGAATGGACATCATACGGTCACTGGAGTATTGACTAAGTTGACAAAGCCCTCCCTCCCCGTCAACTTAGTAGGCCCACAAGTCAGCCCAACAATATGGTGGGTCCCAACTAGCAGGGGGGTATTCATTTTTTTGGGCGTAATAAGGAGGCACTTCCTTGCGTGCGAAGATATAGTTGGTGGGTCCGACCTGTCAGCGAGGGGAACATTTTTTCGTGAAATAAAAAGGCCCTTCCTGTGGGTCCTAGATGTCAGGTGGAGGAATCATTATTTTGCGTGTAATAAGGAGGTATTTCCTTGCGTGCGGCCATGGACCCAGCTGTCAGCCTCTCCACATACAGTCCACTTCCGATGGATGTCGTTCATTGACCATGTTGACCAGGCCGCGCCGAGAGCACTAGAGCAGTGGACGACAGCAAGGCCTAGGAAGGGAATGACACGGAGCCAGGGAATACTCGACAGTTCTTTCCCATGCGGAGGAGTACGAGGGTTTACTGGTTCGTCTGCCGTCCCTGGAAAATAACAGCAGGTGTGGGTGAGTAGAGGGATGGCTAGGCCAGCGATGGGAGTACGGTGGGGCCGTGAGGCCTGCGTGGCAGCATAGCCGGCCGTGGGAGGAGGGAGCAGGCAGTCCCATCGGCGCTTGTTTGAGCGGCTGGAGCATGAAGAGCAGAGATTGAAGAAGCACGGCAGCCGTTGGATGGACATCCAACAGTCACTGCTCTCGTCTGTTGACTAAGTTGACAGGGCGTTGCGTGTGCGTCAACCTTTTTTTCTGAAAGCATACGCGTCAACCTGTAGTAGGCGCACAAGTCAGCCTCAAATCTGTGGAAAACAGCATACAACCCATCTGCCATTATTTCTAATAATGTACAGCCCATTTGCTAATTCTTAAGAATTTTTTTGGAGCCCATCTTCTTTTTGTTAGCATTACACCCCATATTGTGGCCACGGTTAAAAAGTATACGAAATTTTGCATATTTCAATGCGGTCAACTATTTTTAATCCAGAAATATCGATTCACATTCAAACTATAGTGAAAAATAATTTATATAAATATAAAATCCAAATAATTGTCCACGCATAAAAATCAATGGAATTTAAAATCTTGTAATGAAAAAATTGAAACTAATTCCCGGTTTGATGTGTTTTAAAAATGTACATCCCATTTCTGGGCAAACCGAATGAAACTCTCCTCGTCTTGAAAGATTTGCAGCCCAGCAGGGCCGATAAAGCAAGTAGGCCTTGTTTGGGTATTTCTTTAAAAAAATAGAACTGGGCTAGCCATTTTCAGCAAGAAAAAAACACAAGTGGGCTCATGATGTGGTAAACATAAATAAAACCCTGGCTAGATGGGCCACAGCACCCGCACAGCCCTGTTGTTACCCTGATCCGTCGCTAAAACTAGTATAAATAACAACTGCTTGTTCCTCAAAAAACTGCACGACCTGCTGGGTCCCTGGTGTCAGCCGCTCGTAGTGTAATTCTCTCGTTTATTGACTACGTTGACAATGGCGTGAGCCCGAGATGTCCAACCATTAGGAGGAACCATATTTTTGGGCTTGTAATATAGAGGCACTTGCTTGTGTGCTGCCATGACGCTGGTGGGTCCCTACTGTCATCCTCTCCACGTACAGTCATCTCCTTGTTCCTCTCGGTTGTTGACGACGTTGACAACGCAAGAGGGCGGCACACTGCGCACAGTGAGCAAACCAACGCCGCAAGGTGGAGGACGACGATGAGGCCTCGGACGGAACAAACAGGAGCCATGGAAGATGCGCCGGTCCAGTCGCAGGCGGAGGGGGGTACGAGGGTTGACTGGTTCGGGTGCGGGTGCGTGTTTGGGCTGATGTCGCCAGAGAATAACAGGACGTGTGGGGGAATAGAGGGAGGGACCGGCCAACATTGGAGGGTACGTACGGTAGGGCGGCGGAGGCGCAGCCATCCATGGGAGGCGGGAGCAGGCGGAGCGGACGGGGTGGTTTGGTTTGGGCGACTGGAGGAAGAAGAAGACAAGAGATAGAAGATACACGACAGATGTTGGATGTCAATCCAACAGCTGGTAGGCAGAATCGTTTGTTGACTGGATAGTAAGTCGACGCCACCATGGATAGGCTATTTCCTCGCGGGTCCCAAATGTCAGAATCCAAACCCGTCATCGTCATGCAACCTTTCCTGTGAAAATTTAGAGCCCATTTGATGTGCTAGTTCGACATAAGTTTGTGCGTGCTGGTGGGGGCTAATCATTTGGCTTCTGTAATGCACAGTGAGCTCAAGCAGCCGGCGAGAGTGATGTTATTTCCCTTGGTTGGGATTTGTTACAATATTTCACTCTAAATTAAACGAATGGCAAGCCATTTGCCTTGTTCCAAAGAAAATATGAGAGTCACAGCTGAGTTGAAAAGGGCAGGAACATCTAACTCCAGCTTACAAACTGTACAAAAGCACGAGGGTTAATTGTTCATCAGGTTTACAAAAAAAATAGGTTGAAAAGGGCAACAAGATCTAACTCCAGCACTGTTTTTGGCAGTCACAGTCAAATGGATCGGTCAGGTCCATAGAATGAACATCCTGGATCGTAAAATTTACTGGATTATGACCACAATATGTTGTAAATAGAAGCCCGGCACGTTCAGAAGCTATTTTGCCCACCTGAAACTCCTTTTTTGCTTTTCGACATACCCGTCCGTCAAAACCATGCTGCTGATAAACTTAGCCTGATGGACAATAGTAACCTCGCATTCAGCAGGAAGAATGTAACAAATCTAGTGTTTGCACGGTTGGCTACATATCGTTCTAGCGTTATTGTCTTCAATCGGATCTCATGAGAAGTGAGAAAATCCCGATGCTTACGAATCCACCGGTTGGTTATAACTTTCTTACCCCGTCATGTTGCCTAAATAGACATGAAGATTGAAAACAGTTAAGGTCTAAAAAAAGAGTGTCGAAAGAGCAACAGCTGAATGGTTAATTCTAGTACACTATATGCGGGCTTACAATGTGCGTGAAATTATCACCTTTATATACAACTTCTCCAGACATGGAAATCATTGCAGTAAGCCAATAATCCTGTTCAGATCAAAACTATTCATTTGGATATATAAGATCTTGACAGAATCCAGCACCATTGATAGGCCATCCATGGAGAAACTCTTCATTGAGCATAGAACATAATATTAGTACAAAATGTGTACTCCAAGATGATATATAACGTATGCGCGGAAATTTAAAATGCAGCTTATGGTTACAAGTGTAGATGATAATATAAAGTACTTGAAGAACTGTGGAGCCAAACACCATATTGAAATGAGCACAGAGATCATGTATTACACCCAAGGTCTCCAGTTTAGGCGTAGAGAGGACGGTTATTTGCAACGGTGAATAACTAGAATCAAGGATCAACCTTTGAAGTGAAGGGGCATCTTGGATGATGAGCTGCCTTCCGTCAAAAGAAATTCCAATTCTTACAAGGTTAGACGACTTTATTTGGAGACAACCGATTCTAACTATGAAAACAAGCACCAAGCACTCCAGGGCAGGGCAATTGGAGTGGATGATGTTGTGCAATGAGGCCTCCGATATACGAATCCGCACAAGTTAAAGTTTCTTGAGAAATGGGAGTTGAAGGTTTAGTACCAGATTGTCTGGTAGGTAGCACAGTGCAAAGGTGGTGGTGTGGAGAGAGGAGGAAAACCGCGAGATGTACATCGGTGCTAAGGGCACAAGTTCATGGCATTCGGTATGTGGTATGTGATTTCCAGGGGAATAGTAGAACTCAAGCAGTTGTAGTTCTGTGAATTTAGGGGATTTCAGCCAGGTGTCCACCGCGCAGGGCATAGTATGCTTGCTCAGGTAGCATGACGGGATGCAGAGGCTTTGAACGGAGCCCTGGTGGGAGGAGATGATGGCTCTGGGGATTTCAAAATCATTGAAGAGAGATAGCTGACGACAGTCGAGATTAAGGGGCATGGCGCGCCATAGAGGGCGCCACCAAATTGAGAGGACTTGGGTGCGGCAGCAATCCTTGGTGGGGAGAAGCGAGATGATCTCCCCAAGGACGGTGTCCGGGAGATCGCTGATGCGGTCCACCCGAGATTCTATGGGTTCCTGAGATCCGGTGGGGGCAGGGTCACCGCTTCTCCCCGTGCTGCTGGGTGCGGGATCGACAACAGGCGTCCCTACTGGCGGGAGCCTCATCTTCTTGGCGTTGGGGTCAGCCGACTCCATTTTCCTCGAGGATGTCGCGTCGTACTCACGGATTTGAGCAGTAACAA
Organism: Triticum aestivum; assembly: GCF_018294505.1. Classification (NCBI taxonomy): domain Eukaryota; kingdom Viridiplantae; phylum Streptophyta; class Magnoliopsida; order Poales; family Poaceae; genus Triticum; species Triticum aestivum. The sequence continues at coordinate 566,557,992 of NC_057801.1, forward strand.
ATGACGATCCTAGTTGTAGTGCGAGTGAAGAAGAAGGGGAGCTGGGGGTTTTCTGTAGTAGTGAGGAAGAAGGGGAGCTGGGGTTTTCTTGTAACACCCCGGATACAACTTTTCATATTCGTAACTCCAACTCTTGCCTTTTCCGAAGATGTAATATGATATTCCTTTCGTGGTTGGGTTTTTGTCTTTTGTTTTGCATTTTGTTCATGTCTTGCATCTCATCTCATCGCATCATTTGCCTTGCATCGGCACTCGTTGCCATCATCGTTTTTTTAACTTGCATCTGCTCGTTGTGGCCGCGTCCCCCTTGATTTTGTTGACCGCTCCAAGACCAACCTTGTTCTTCGTTTTTCCCTCTTGCCTAAACCGGAGTCTCTCCCTGACCCCCTCGCGCGCGTCCGAAACTTACCGAACCCGAACCGGTCTGTCATTACCGATGGGTCCGGATCATCCCCCAACATCTATAAAACATACCCATTTTCTTATTTGGACTCCCTAGCCTATTTTTCTCGATCGTCCGATTAAAAATCGGAGGGATCAAATACCCCCTAAACCTACCCTACTTACTATATAATAAGAGCAACCCTAAAATCAAGGAGAGCTGTCCCATCCTTCTCCCTGCCGCCACTCTCTCTGGTTCCCCTTGGGATCCTCCCAAATCCATCCCCTCCTCGATTTCAGACGCCAGCCAATCCCTCGAGTCGGCCGCAAGCAGCGCCACCAGCAGGACCTCGCGCCCCTACCTTCCCCGTTTCTTCTTTCCTCCGTCTCCCTCGTTGCTCTCTGTCTCACCCGATTCTCTCTCTCTGTTCTCTGTAACAGCGCCGTCGCCGGAGAACCTCCTCGTCCGCGTCTAGGAGGACGACGCCCGAGGCCGAACGGATCCGCGCCCAGCCTTCGTTCCCCGCAGTTTCTCGTGTTGCCTCCCGAACCTCGATGGACCCCGTCGGCTGGCGATCCAGAAACGAGCGCGCCGCCCCTCCCGGTTGACCTTCGCGCCCTGGCTCCTGCCTCCTCCCTGGCCGTGGAGAGCCACCACCGGAGCTTCGCCCCGCCGCGCCGGCTAGCGAGCCTTTGCCCCGTCGAGCACCAGCAGATGAGCCCCGTCGCGCCCTCTCCTTCCCCTGTTTTCCTCCTCTCTGTACCTCATCTCTCTCTCTCTCTTGTTCTCTCTGTACCAGGATCCACGCCGTCTCGATCCCCTTCGGCAGCAGCCGTCGCCGCCGGCCTCCTGCCATCGCCCAGGACCTCGCCGCCCCTTCGCCCGTCCATCCCCGGCCTCTTGTGCTCGCCTGCTTCCTCTGCATCGAAGCCGAGCACCCCATCTCGTTGACCAGATCGAGTGCAAGAGCTCGAGCATGACGCCCCAGCGCCTGCGCCTGGGCCACCTCTGCTTTGGCCCAGCGGCCCCCTCCATTCAGCGAGGCCCAGCGCCCCAGCTGGCCTCCTCTGCCTCGGCCTTTAGGCCCAATGTGAGCAGCCCGGTCCGCCTCAGATTCAGCCCATGCCTTTTGATCCTGTTGCGAACTTAGCTTTTATCCCCAGGTTTTACTGTTTGGCAGAAAAACCCTCAAATATCATGCATATAATAAGTCCACAACCGTGCATCGGATTAAAATGTTTTTATGAAAAATTCTTAGAATTTTGTGTAGATTAATAATATGCCCCTTTCATCCATTTTTAAAATGTATAACATGTTTTTTGTTTAATTTTGCTCAAATAGCATGTTAAAATGATTTATTTCATAACTAAATAACCGTAGCTCGGTTTTAAATGTTCTTTATATGTAAATGGGGTGGAAAAATGTCTAGTTTAACATGGTAGACCTTATTCTCCTGTTTAACAAACTTAAAATATGTTTTAGGGCAGAACAGCACCAAATCTAAAATATGCATATGAGGATTTTCCGGAATTGTTGGTTGTTGTTTCCGGCCTCATTTAAATTGCCTAGATAGGTAGTTTTATCATGCTTCATCTCTTTCCATGTTTAACAACATTTAATATTGTTGTGTACCTAAACGGGAGAGAACTAAATAATATATGTGGTGTTTTGTCAATATGCAACTCGTTGCATATTGAGCTCCATTTAATTTGTAGTATTGTTTGTTGCACCTTGCCAGGCCATGCCTCATTAAACCGGACATGCATCATACTTGTTTGTGCATCATGCCATGATTATGCTTGTGTGTTTACCATATTGTTTGCTTCTTTCCGGTTTGGTTCTCTCATTAGTTCGGTTCCGTTTCGGAGGTGTGAGGATTCGTTCGACCACGTCCGCTTGTCTTCTTCATGGACTTGTTCTTCTTCCTAGCGGGATCTCAGGCAAGATGACCGCTACCCTGGATCTCACTACTATCATTGCTATGCTAGTTGCTTCGTTCTATCGCTTTGCTGTGCTACCTATCATTTGCTCTTCAAGCCTCCCAAATTGCCATGTCAGCCTCTAACCTTTTCACCCTTCCTAGCAAACCGTTGCTTGGCTATGTTACCACTTTGCTCAGCCCCTCTTATAGTGTTGTTAGTTGCAGGTGAAGTTGAAGATTGCTCCATGGTGGACAGGATTATGTTGGGATATCACAATATCTCTTACTTAATTAATGCATATATATACTTGGTAAAGGGTGGAAGACTCGGCCTTATGCCTGGTGTTTTGTTCCACTCTTGCCGCCCTAGTTTCCGTCATACCGGTGTTATGTTCCCGGATTTTGTGTTCCTCACGCGGTTGGGTAATTTATGGGACCCCCCTTGACAGTCCGCTTTGAATAAAACTCCTCCAGCAAGGCCCAACATTGGTTTTACCATTTGCCTCACCTAGCCCTTTTTCCCTTGGGTTTCGGGAGCCCGAGGGTCATCTTTATTTTACCCCCCCCCCCCTGGGCCAGTTCTCCTTCGAGTGCTGGTCCAAATCGAGCGATGTCCGGCGCCCCCTGGGCAACCAGTGTCTATGCCAACCCGTCGTCTGACTCATCCGGTGTGCCCTAAGAACGAGATATGTGCAGCTCCTATCGGGATTTGTCGGCACAGCGGGAGGTCTTGCTGGTCTTGTTTTACCATTGTCGAAATGTCTTGTAAACCAGGATTCCGATTCTGATCGGGTCTTCCTGGGAGAAGGTATATCCTTCGTTGACCGCGAGAGCTTATCATGGGCTAAGTTGGGACACCCCTGTAGGGTATAAACTTTCGAAAGCCGTGCCTGTGGTTATAGGCAGATGGGAATTTGTTAATGTCCGGTTGTAGATAACTTGACACCAGATCTGAATTAAAATGCATCAACCGTGTGTGTAGCCGTGATGGTCTCTTTTCGGCGGAGTCCGAGAAGTGAACACAGTTTCTGGGTTATGTTTGTCGTAAGTAGGAGTTCAGGATCACTTCTTGATCATTGCTAGCTTCACGACTGTTCCTTTGCTTCTCTTCTCGCTCTTATTTGCGTATGTTAGCCACAATATATGCTTAGTCGCTGCTGCAACCTCATCACTTTACCCCTTCCTTTCCCATTAAGCTTTGCTAGTCTTGATACCCATGGTAATGGGATTGCTGAGTCCTCGTGGCTCATAGATTACTACAACAACAGTTGCAGGTACAGGTTACACGATGATCATGATGCAAGAGCGATGTTACTTGTTTTGGAGTTCTTCTTCTGCTTCTTCTTCGATCAGGGGATAGGTTCCAGGTCGGCAGCCTGGGCTAGCAGGGTGGATGTCGTTTGAGTTTCTGTTTGTGTTTCATCCGTAGTCGGATGTTGCTCTTATGTATGATGTATTGTTGTATTCGTGTGGCATTGTATGCCTCTTGTATGTATCCCCATCTATTATGTAATGTTGATGTAATGATATCCACCTTGCAAAAGCGTTTCAATATGCTGGTCTATCCTTGGTGGGACCTTCGAGTTCATTTTGGATAGGGTCGCATATTGGGCGTGACAAGTTGGTAATTAGAGCCTCGACCGACCATAGGAGCCCCCTTGATTGTTGACCATTGTTAAGTCTAGAAGAAAATCATTTTGAGTCTTATGATCATATATATATATATATATATATATATATATTGGAGAGTAGGATTCCTTTTACTCCTCAGCCCCCTTCGTCGCTCTGGTGAGGTCTCCTGACGTAGATGTTTTAACTTTCCTCTCCTCAAATTTCACTAAAAAAATTTAGGATCACGCGGGTATCTTGGAATCGTTCCGATGGTTTTGTGACGAGAACATTGTTCTTGGTGCCTCATGTATTTTATGTGGCAGTGACCCGGGGAGTTGAGCTCCGAGGTGTTGTCGTCACAATTTTATCGTTGCAGTTCTGGAATACCTGAGTTTTGCCGACATCGAAAATCTCGTTTATGCAGTTGTTGGTGAGATAACCTCGACGCCACCCAGTACTGGGGCGGGAGTTCGGGAGTATTGCCATAACTCGTATAACAGATGCTTTTCGAAGGTTGAGGTACACGATTTCCGAAGTTTTCTTGGTTATGTGTTGACGGATGGATACAGCTGGATGTAGGAATTCTTAGTTTGGGTGAGATATATTGCTTCCCCTGTATCCCCAACACCAGATTGCATAACCAGAAAGTTTCGGGAGTTTATAGGTGGGAATTCAAGTAGCTCGTAGGATATCTTTCCAACAGACACATGATACGATATGGGATCTATCATATGTTTGTTTCGGCTTATTCTGCAAGCCAAATCCTTTGTTTTGTTTTATTTGTGGTATTTGAGTTGCTTCAAAGTCAAGTGTTGATTCCATACCTTTCAAGCGGTGTTCTCATATTTCTATGGGAGTACTAATCCTTTTGATCATCGAGATTGTCATGTCAATTCTTTCCAACCGGTGTGCTTCTCTTCAAGTGGATCTGATCATTTCAACATTCGCGAGATCAATTCTAAGTTTTCTCAATGGTATCGGTTTCATCCGTCCCCAGGTTGCCTTTGTTTTCCCGCCCTCCCACCCTTTTTCTTCAAGGACTCAGATTTCTTAATCACGTATCCTTTTATTGATGGGAAGTCTCTCCATTCTTTTCCGTCAATGCTCTTATCCGAAGATTCTCAGGAAGATACTAAAGGAAGCTTCAAGTTTATCATTCTTCGTTCTCTTTTTCCTCTCTGGTGGTTTCAATTCAAGCCTTGTCGATCATATCCTTTCCTCGTTTCAAATGTTTTTCTCATGCCGATGTATCTCTTAATCGTTCACCTCTTGCTTTCCATTTGTTCCGATGTGCTGAAGATATCTCAGAAGATTCGTGTTATCATTCCTAATTTGTTCAAGATATCTCGAGGTTGTTATCTCTTTTGAGCCATTTAAATCTTACCGGTGCAATCCCTCTTCTAAATCGTTCAACGGTGTATCTTCTGAGTGGGCCCTAACCCACAGGTCTTTTCCCAGGATCTTACCTGACTCTTCTAATTTTTCCCGGAGCTATTCCCGATTTCTTTTCAAAGTTTGACGTAAGAATGAATCTCATCAGTCAGATGTTTTCCAAGATCAATTTCAAATTATTTTTCAGTGTTGGCTCAACCTCTTTGTTTTTCATTCTTCCGGAGTGTCTCAACAATTCATGGTGGTGTTTCGTGTAGTCATTCTCAAATTTTGAAGACCGAAGAAGAGTTCCTCTTAAATCCTTACCCGTTCTTCTAGAGATTCATGGTTCTAGCTTTATACCATCCTCTCATAATTGCTTTCGATTGTGAGAATTCTTTTCACCTATCCGGAGCATTTCATGAGTAGTTTCCATTTCTTTCCTCCGAAGGCCATCATGTCATAATTCTTCATTCTCAGCCTTCAGCTCTTGTTCTCCAAATCTTACCGGTGAATCATTCAAATACCCTCTAATCAGTTCATGATCTCTTTATTCTCTTGTATCTAAATCCCCTTAAGTATCTTCTTTCATTTTCTAATTATCCTCGGGGAGTTGTGCCTTTGCTACGTTCGTTTTCAATTCTTACGGTGGTTCATTCAAGATTTCACTTCCTTTGTTATCATATCAAATATTCATTGTTTCAAATCCCACCGGTGGTTCCATCAATACCTTCTCAAGTTTATGCTATATCCCTCTTAATCCTTTCTACAAGAATAAGTAGTATGCCAAATCCGTTGCTTGTCATCAATTTAAATTGGTGAAGGATAGGCATAACGTAATTCTTATTATTGTTTTATCCAAGTAATCTAGTTTCTTCTTTCTGGAGTTGTTCATCATGTCACATTTCTCGGTTCGAGATGTTTCATCTTTTCGTTTCCGGAGTTCCATGTTTTCTCGGTTATATCGTCGCAAAGCTCCATCTAAATCATCGCAAGGCTTCACCTTGTGTTTTCAACTTCTCTTTCTTTCTATCATCCTTTCTTTACCGGAGTTCTTCATGGAGGCTCTACATGGTGGTTCGTCAAGGATTCTTTTCATTCTTCAATTGTTCTTCAAGATTTCTCTCGAAGCTATGATCCGCCAATCTACACTCTAAAATAAACATGGTGCTCAACACATGTTTTGTTTTGAGGAGTTCAAGTATTCTCCATCTTGCATTTCGAAGTGCAATTCGTTCTACCTTATCATTTGAGGTGGTGTTATGTCATTCTTGACAATTTGAGTTTGTGTTTCATGATTCACATGTTGTCAAGAATGAGGTATTTTAAACCCATCACTTTCTTCCTTGGAGTTATCTTGGGTTAGGTTACACCTAAAGCCTTCCCTAAGGAATGTTGCTAATTGTGGTGCCTATCGATAATCCAAGTTTCCTCCTATTTTTCATTAAAAGGAGTTTTCATCTCCATGCTGATCTCAATCCAATTAACAGTTTCCCTGAGTGGCCGGTTGTCACCTCATCTTTTTGAGATGTTTGCCATAAGCCCACAACAAGCTTGTGCTTTTCGTTGTTGGGTTTCCAACAACTCCGTTATAACCTTCTTGGAAGGGTGCTTTCCAAGTTCTTTTGTGGCAGAAATTGGCATTTCTTCTCCATTCTGTTATTCCAATGATCTATCTTCCATTCTTTCCTCTGGAGGCATGGTGATGTTGCTCTCTTTACTCATCATCTCGAATTGTGAGGATCGTGTTCTTTTCATGCTTATCCATTTAACCGGAGTGTTGTGCCATCCCTTCAAGTTCTTTTCATCTTATCAAGTTTTCCTTCTTCTTTCAGTCGGAGTGCTGCCCAAATTATATCAATCTATTTCCTTCTCTATCTAGTTTTAACCGGAGTGGTTTCAATATCTATCTTATCACTAAACCTCTTGCTTCTCATCGTATCCCTTGTTCCTCTTTTCTAACGGAGTGTTTTCAACTTTGTTCATCTTCGTTGTTTTCTTTCTTTCATTTTGCTCAACATCTCAAAGTTCATGGTTTCACTCGTTTGTCGAAGAAGCAACTAAATTTACCTCTTCTCTTCCTCTTCCGTTTCTCTCCGGTGCCATCCTAGATCTCGGGACGAGATCCTCTTGTAGTGGTGGGGTGTTGTAACGCCTCGGATACAACTTTTCATATTCGTAACTCCAACTCTTTCCTTTTCCGGAGATGCGATATGTATTCCTTTCGTGGTTGGGTTTTTGTCTTTTGTTTTGCATTTTGTTCATGTCTTGCATCTCATCTCATTGCATCATTTGCATTGCATCGGCACTCGTTGCCATCATCGTTTTTTTTAACTTGCATCTGCTCGTTGTGGCCGCGTCCCCCTTGATTTTGTTGACCGCTCGGAGACCAACCTTGTTCTTCGTTTTTCCCTCTTGCCTAAACTGGAGTCTCTTTCTGACCCCCATGCGCGCGTCCGAAACTTACCCGAACCCGAACCGGTCTGTCGTTACCGATGGGTCCGGATCATCCCCCAACATCTATAAAGCATCCCCGTTTTCTTATTTGGACTCCCTAGCCTATTTTTCTCGATCGTCCGTTTAAAAATCGGAGGGATCAAATACCCCCTAAACCTACCCTACTTACTATATAAATAGAGCAACCCTAAAATCAAGGAGAGCTGTCCCATCCTTCTCCCCGCTGCCACTCTCTCTGGTTCCCCTCGGGATCCTCCCAAATCCATCCCCTCCTTGATTTCAGACGCCAGCCAATCCCTCGAGCCGGCCGCAAGCAGCGCCGCCAGCAGGACCTCGCGCCCCTGCCTTCTCCCTTTCTTCTTTCCTCCATCTCCCTCGTTGCTCTCTGTCTCACTCGATTCTCTCTCTCTCTGTTCTCTGTAACAGCGCTGTCGCCGGAGAAGCTCCTCGTCCGCGTCTAGGAGGACAACGCCCGAGGCTGAACGGATCCGCGCCCAGCCTTCGTTCCCTGCAGTTTCTCGTGCTGCCTCCCGAACCTCGACGGACCCCGTCGGCTGGCGATCCGGCAACGAGCGCGCCGCCCCTCCCGGTTGACCTTCGCGCCCTGGCTCCTACCTTCTCCCTGGCCGAGGAGAGCCACCACCGGAGCTTCGCCCCGCCGCGCCGGCTAGTGAGCCTTTGCCCCGTCGAGCACCAGCAGATGAGCCCCGTCGCGCCCTCTACTTCCCCCGTTTTCCTCCTCTCTGTACCTCATCTCTCTCTCTCTCTCGTTCTCTCTATACCAGGATCCACGCCGCCTCGGTCCCCTTCGGCAGTAGTCGTCACCGCCGGCCTCTTGCCGTCGCCCAGGACCTCGCCGCCCCTTCGCCCGTCCATCCCCATCCTCCTGTGCTCGCCTGCTTCCTCTGCATCGAAGCCGAGCGCCCCATCTCGTTGACCAGATCGAGCGCGAGAGCTCGAGCACGACGCCCCAGCGCCCGCGCCTGGGCCACCTCTGCTTCGGCCCAGCGGCCCCCCTCCATTGAGCGAGGCCCAACGCCCCAGCTGGCCTCCTCTGCCTCGGCCTTTAGGCCCAATGTGAGAAGCCCAGTCTGCCTCAGATTCAGCCCATGCCTTTTTTTTCCTGTTGCGAATTTAGCTTTTATCCCCAGTTTTTACTGTTTGGCAGAAAAACCCTCAAATATCATGGATATAATAACTCCACAACCGTGCATCGGATTAAAATGTTTTATATATGAAAAATTCTTAGAATTTTGTGTAGATTAATAATATGCCACTTTCATCCATGTTTAAAATGTATAAAATGTTGTTTGTTTAATTTTGCTCAAATACCATGTTAAAATGATTTATTTCATAACTAAATAAGCGTAGCTCGGTTTTAAATGTTCTTTATATGTAAATGGGGTGGAAAAATGTCTAGTTTAACATGGTAGACCTTATTTTCCTGTTTAACAACCTTAAAATATGTTTTAGGGCAGAACAGTACCAAATCTAAAATATGCATATGAGGATTTTCCGGAATTGTTGGTTGTTGTTTCCGGCCTCATTTAAATTGCCTAGATAGGTAGTTTTATCATGCTTCATCTCTTTCCATGTTTAACAACATTTAATATTATTGTGTACCTAAACAGGAGAGAACTAAATAATTGATGTGGTGTTTTGTCAATATGCAACTTGTTGCATATTGAGCTCCATTTAATTTGTAGTATTGTTTGTTGCACCTTGCCATGCCATGCCTCATTAAACCGGACATGCATCATACTTGTTTGTGCATCATGCCATGATTATGCTTATGTGTTTACCATATTGTTTGCTTCTTTCTGGTTTGCTTCTCTCGTTAGCTTCAGTTCCGTTCCGGAGGTGTGAGGATTCGTTCGACCATGTCCGCTTGTCTTCTTCATGGACTTGTTCTTCTTCCTAGCGGGATCTCAGGCAAGATGACCGCTACCCTGGATCTCACTACTATCATTGCTATGCTAGTTGCTTCATTCTATCGCTTTGCTGTGCTACCTATCATTTGCTCTTCAAGCCTCCCAAATTGCCATGTCAGCCTCTAACCTTTTCACCCTTCCTAGAAAACCGTTGCTTGGCTATGTTACCGCTTTGCTCAGCCCCTCTTATAGCGTTGTTAGTTGCAGGTGAAGTTGAAGATTGCTCCATGGTGGACATGATTATGTTGGGATATCACAATATCTCTTATTTAATTAATGCATCTATATACTTGGTAAAGGGTGGAAGACTCGGCCTTATGCCTGGTGTTTTGTTCCACTCTTGCCGCCCTAGTTTCCGTCATACCGGTGTTATGTTCCCGGATTTTGCGTTCCTCACGCGGTTGGGTGATTTATGGGACCCCCTTGACAGTTCGCTTTGAATAAAACTCCTCCAGCAAGGCCCAACATTGGTTTTACCATTTGCCTCACCTAGCCCTTTTTCCCATGGGTTTCCGAAGCCCGAGGGTCATCTTTATTTTACCCCCCTCCCCCCGGGGCCAGTTCTCCTCCGAGTGCTGGTCCAAACCGAGTGATGTCTGGCGCCCCCTGGGCAACCAGGGTCTATGCCAACCCGTCGTCTGGCTCATTCGGTGTGCCCTGAGAACGAGATATGTGCAGCTCCTATCGGGATTTGTCGGCACAGCGGGAGGTCTTGCTGGTCTTGTTTTACCATTGTCGAAATGTCTTGTAAACCAGGATTCCGAGTCTGATCGGGTCTTCTTGGGAGAAGGTATATCCTTCGTTGACCGTGAGAGCTTATCATGGGCTAAGTTGGGACACCCCTGCAGGGTATAAACTTCCGAAAGCCGTGCCTGTGGTTATAGGCAGATGTGAATTTGTTAATGTCCGGTTGTAGATAACTTGACACCAGATCTGAATTAAAATGCATCAACCGTGTGTGTAGTCGTGATGGTCTCTTTTCGGCGGAGTCTGGGAAGTGAACACGGTTTCTGGGTTATGTTTTTTGTAAGTAGGAGTTCAGGATCACTTCTTGATCATTGCTAGCTTCACGACTGTTCCTTTGCTTCTCTTCTCGCTCTTATTTGCATATGTTAGCCACCATATATGCTTAGTCGCTGCTACAACCTCACCACTTTACCCCTTCCTTTCCCATTAAGCTTTGCTAGTCTTGATACCCATGGTAATGGGATTGCTGAGTCCTCGTGGCTCACAGATTACTACAACAACAGTTGCAGGTACAGTTTACGCGATGATCATGACGCGAGAGCGATGTTACTTGTTTTGGAGTTCTTCTTCTGCTTCTTCTTCGATCAGGGGATATGTTCCAGGTCGGCAGCCTGGGCTAGCAGGGTGGATGTCGTTTGAGTTTCTGTTTGTGTTTCATCCGTAGTCGGATGTTGCTCTTATGTATGATGTATTGTTGTATTCGTGTGGCATTGTATGCCTCTTGTATGTATCCCCATCTATTATGTAATGTTGATGTAATGATATCCACCTTGCAAAAGCGTTTCAATATGCTGGTCTATCCTTGGTGGGACCTTCGAGTACCTTTTGGATAGGGTCGCATATTGGGCGTGACATTTCTGTAGGAGTGATGTGAGGAATTTGGGGGTACGAGTGGAGCGAGCTGACATGAGGTGGGTGGGAGCAAGGAGGAAGAAGAGCACCCAGGTTTTTTGGGGGGCGGTGTGCTGGGTGTGGGTAGCGCCTCTCATTCAGTAAATATATGGGGTTTTGAATTGATTTTACTATTTACTAGTGTGGATGGGCTGTTTTGTCTTTGGCCCAGAGAAACAATTACTACTAGTACAATGGAGACACTCTACAGCTACCCAGAAAAACAATTACTACTAGTACAGTGGAGACACTCTACCGCTTCTGGCTCCTCCCAGGTCATTAAAACGTCTCCCTCTACTAAATGTCGTTATACTTTTGTTCACCGACATGCGGGCCATGCAGCGCGCGGGCCCAAATGCCATCCACCAAATTAGAAGGCAGTATGCAGGCGGAGAGTCACCCTGGTCGTAGCACGTTAGTAACGAGCCGTCGTATCACAAAACCCCACCTCCCCGCAGTCTAAGTTTGACGGACGAAGCAACCATCATTTCACTCTTCGTTGAATCCCCTTCTCCCTCACCATCTTCAAGAAAGGCAACACTCGCATCTGCCACTGTTCTTCTCTCCCAACGAAGGGAAGGTAAGCGGATTCATGATGTTGGTATATTTTTGTTCAGAGAAAAAAAGAACTTTTGCAAAGCAGTAACCGATCCTCACTCTCATTTTTGTTTCATTGTCATTGCATTTTTCCTTTCAGTGGTCTCCTAGTATTCGTCAGTTTCATGATGGACCAAGGAGAACCAGGCAAAGATCTGCCGATATTGGAGCAGACACGGGAGGCTGATCCCCACGAGACAGTGAGCTCCAAGAAGATGGAGGCAGCCACCGAGCCGACCCTAGATACGCTCACGACCACTACTGAGATGGCCAATGCCCCGTTTGAAGTTACAGCCCCCATGGCACTGCAGGAGCAGTTTTCCCCCTTCGAGGATGTGTCCCCCCCCCCCCCCGCTGAGCTGCCCAAGGCGATTTTCTTCTTTGCCAATCTTGATTGTGGTTTTTCATCTAAGTATGTGGTGATTAATAATGCAAAATTTTATTAGCTTCGATGCCATGCTATACATAGTGGTTTAAGTAATTTGTGTTTCTTATACTGAAAAGTAATTCAGAATTTGTTTATGTTTCAATTAGAGCCCTGATGCAGACAAGGATTGTGTGGTTGTACATGTCACTCGCTATGAGGAAGATGACCTAAATATACGCACTGGGAAAACAGAGTTCTTAGGCTGTTGGATCCTGGAAGCCATTTGCGGTTATACCAATCAAGAGTTGTATTCCAGCCTCACTGTTGTCAGGCATGTTATCCAGGGTGTACTGAAGCACAAGAAGTTCAAAGCTACTCCTTCATTTGTGAGGCATACTATTCTTATCAAGCTTACGCAGGAAGATGACGTGGCATGCCTCCACAAACAAGTTTATCAGTGGCAAGGCCACAAGGTTGTCTTCATGAAGGTTCACAGGATTGAGCTGCTGCGGGACATCCTCGATGATGTTCATGGCAAGGTCTGTCTTGTGTCCAGCCCAAATTAGATCGAGGCATGAAACAGTTGCCCCAGCTAGTGTTTAATAGTAGTTTGGATTGTGTCTAATTATCCGAACCTTGCTTGTTATCGACCCCTCTGGAGCTAGTACTCTGTTTGAATCCGTCTATGGGAACTACCTCTACTTTTGTGTGCCCGTGAATCATGTGAGAACCATTGTAATTGTTGTCGAAACAGATGCGTCCTCGCTAGGTTTTTCATGAATATGGCATGGTAAGACATAAGTTGTCACAGTTTATCATACGAGCAGTGTGTGTTTTAATGAAATAGAGCACTCGTTCGAGAATTGTGCGCTGACGTATACATAAGTCCTTGTAAACACTGTTGGTGCTACCCCACTTGTAAGCAGTTGTGCAAAACACGGCACATTGGCTCAGCTTGCTTCAACAATAGGCTATCGACCAGCTAACAATTAGCAATCTGTTGTCTGACATATAAGAAACTATGTATCTTGTTACAGTGGTTCATGCAGTTAACTGAGGCCTCAATGTAAATTCCAAACGTTCACACGCTAGTCCAGCACTCATGTGGAACAATCACATTAAACTCGTCTTCATAAAAAACTTGAAAAGCATAAGTTAAGCAATTTTATACATCTCAATGATTCATAGAACATAACAAACATATACTAGTTCACAGCAAAAGACAAAGTTGTGAGAAGGTTTACAAATTAGGAAAAACAAGCAAGGTTCTGTGAGCAAAGGGCCTCCCGACAGGCTTAAATTCCTTGGAGTTCACTCTGGTTTTTCTTGTTGCCACCATCCAGGGTTAGGTTCTCTCATTCCAGAATAACCAATTATAATTGTGGTCTCAGCTGGAATGCTGAACTGAACCATGTAGTGTACTGACCAGGTGAAATTCTTGTGCATTCCACTAAATTTAATCACCGCTATTTGCATAAATAAGCAGACCACAATGTCTCTTGTCCACGCACCTTCCCAAAAAACCGTCGTGCAGTGATACGTCCATTTTGCATCATGCTTATATATCAATATTTATTGCATTATGGACTGTTATTACACATTATGTCACAATACTTATGGCTATTCTCTCTTATTTTACAAGGTTTACCATGAAGAGGGAGGATACTGGCAGCTGGGATTCTGGCTGGAAAAGGAGCATATATTGGAAACCTATTCTGCGCAGCTCCAAAAATCCTGAAACTCCACGGAATTTACTTTTGGAATTAATAAGAATTTCTGAGTGAAGAAAATACCAGAGGGGGCCCACACCCTGGCCAGGAGGGTGGGGGCACGCCCACCCCTACTGGGCGCGCCCCCTGTCTCCTAGGCCCCCTGGTGGCCCTCTGGTGCCCATATTCTGCTATATGAAGGCTTTTACCCTGAAAAAAATCATAAGCAAGCTTAGGGAACGAAACTCCGCTATTAGTACTCATGTGATTTTGGTATTCGTTCGATATTTTGATGAGATGTATGTTGTCTCTCCTCTAGCGGTGTTATGTGAACGTTGACTACATGCCACTTCACCATTATTTGGGCCTAGAGGAAGGCATTGGGAAGTAATAAGTAGATGATGGGTTGCTAGAGTTACAGAAGCTTAAACCCTAGTTTATGCGTTGCTTCGTAAGGGGCTGATTTGGATCCACTAGTTTCATGCTATGGTTAGGTTTACCTTAATACTTCTTTTGTAGTTGCGGATGCTTGCAATAGGGGTTAATCATAAGCGGGATGCCTGTCCAAGAAAGGGCAGTACCCAAGCACCGGTCCACCCACATATCAAATTATCAAAGTACCGAACGCGAATCATATGAGCGTGATGAAAACTAGCTTGACGATAATTCCCATGTGTCCTCGGGAGCGCTTTTCTCATTATAAGAAATTGTCCAGGCTTGTCCTTTGCTACAAAAAGGATTGGGCCACCTTGCTGCACCTTATTTACTTTCTTTGCTTGTTACCCGTTAAAAATTATCTTATCACAAAACTATCTGTTACCTACAATTTCAGTGCTTGCAGAGAATACCTTAACCGCTTGTCATTTCCTTCTGCTCCTCATTGGGTTCGACACTCTTACTTAGCGAAAGGACTATGATAGATCCCCTATACTTGTGGGTCATCATGCAGCCGTGCCAGCTAGTCCTCGGTCCATGGATGAATTGGTAGAAAGTGCATTCCGGACTAGGATGCAGTTGTTTTCGCTTGTCCCTGCACTGTAATGAGGAAGTAAAACGTACGAATCAGCTTCTTTTAGATTACGTTGGTCATTCTACCTTAGTTACTACCAAAGTAGGAATACCTTGAAGGCTGGAGGTTAGACGACGGCAACGAGGGATAGCCATCTCATTTTGCGCAGTTCTACTAAAACTGAGGTGTGTGCTTTTGATTGCGCGGATAGAAACGATGCAGAGACAGACATCCCGAAACGATATGGAGACAAACATCCCTGTTTGCGCAAATACGAAATACAGTTATTTAAACAGTGACAGATATTTGAAGTGGCATATGATTAACAGCAGCATCTATTGTGTTATAATTGGCACTAGATTGACAGTATGAAGAGTCCTTAAGTAAGTAGCATCACATCACAACAACAATGCCACTAGATTAACATGCAGAACAATAGCATTAGTATTACTGTCATGAGAGTAGCACATGGTCAGTATATGTGCAATCAAATTTGTGCAGTTCACTGGGATGAAGCAATGTTAGCGGTGTGAGATTTAAGTGTAACTGCAAAAACACAATTCATGGGAAATAAAGCAAGACGGAATCACTTCATAAAATGGTGGTGCCATTGCTTCAATTTATCGACGGCACTAGACCATTACTTATAGTGACATTAGGTGGCATTGCTTAATGCTTCATGTGATTTTACATTAACGGTAGCGATATGGGCGTAGGGACAGCAGGGGCATAAAGTGGTGAGGCAGACGTGGCTGCTGAGAGCGGCAAACACTTAGGCAGCATGTCTGCATTTGTCCCATTTTTTATCTCCTCGGCGACATTTTCCTATGTGAGCACAAGAAATCTAGACCTACTCATTCTCATTTGCATTGTCCCCCAACACCCGTCACTTTCTTTCCTTTTTCAACCAAGAGATAGGTCCACTTCCCCTGACCCTTCGCCATCCACCATGCTTTCTTCGTCTTTTCAACCAAGAGACCGGTTGGGTAGCCAGTATCTACTACTTTCCCCCGTTTCCTCTTAGAACCAAGTCCTAGATTCATGCTACATATTTCCCACTTTCTTCCCTGTTTGAACCAACTCTTAGAGTCAACTGTATGAACTAGCTTTACCTCTAATAATAGTAAAAGTCTAGGTGGCTTTGGAACAGCGGACGGAAGTAGAAAAAGATCCACACGAAGGGAGCCGGGGCAGTAGAGCAAGGCAGGTGTTCCGCTTTGAAGGAATATATACCTGAGGGTCGTCGGCATGTGGCAAAGACGGCATCGGGAGGCTGCATCATGGCCACAATACCGCAGGGAGGAAGAAGGGGTCGAAGGCCCTCCCGAGCTGGCGCTCTCTCTCGGAGAGAACGACACGGCCGTTGATCGGGACCCACGGGCAGCCGTTGGTCTCCTCCCTCGCCGCCGACGACAGCGTGAACGATGCACCTACATCCCTGCCCCGGTCGAGGTTGTCCGGCCGGATTTGTGACCAGCCGTGAGCTGAGAGAGAGAGTGGCCACCTATGTCTTGCTTAGATCTGGAGAGCATGAGAGAGTGAACGAGAGGAACCCTAGTAAAGCAAGCGCTAAGGCTCCTGCTTATATATATAGTGGAGTGATTTTGTTGTACCAGCTTCAAAAAAATGTGCTCCTACGTGTACCCGCGAGTGGGTGTGAGAGAACTAGTGCATGCATGTACCGCTTCTCTTCGTGAGAGTACAATAAACTATGCCCAAAGAACATTCGCCGCAACCACAAGAGTAATAGTATAAGTGTGTGATGTGTGAGCTAAAATAAAATGTGCATGCCATCTTTTGTTTTTTAGAAGTTCAAAGGGTAGGGTGTGAAGAGCACATATGTACGTGACATCTACCTGCAGATAGATGGTGGGTGCGACATGCGAGTCTGCTAGAGGACTCGGGAGAGTCATGACTCATGAGGGTGTGTGTGCATGAGAGAGAGGGGGCACTATCAATGCAATGCATGTGTCCGTAAATCATTATCCGAAAAACGTTTGCCACAAGCCTTTTCCTGACGAACGCCATAAGAACCGTTAGATCGGCATTCGACAATGTCAGTTTTGCCATGTCATTTAACAGAACAGCCACTCCTCCTACACACAAATTTTCCACGTTAGTGTTAGCAACTGCCATATGCTCCCTCCATTCCGAAATGCAGTGCATATAGCTTTATTGAAAATTCGAACCTCGCAAACTTTTACCGAGTTTTCGTGTACCAAATTGCACATGTAGAATACCCTGTATATATCATTTCATTCATCTTCGAGAGGTAACTATAAAGATGGGGGAGGAGTCTACAAAGAAAGACCATCGT
Source organism: Triticum aestivum (assembly GCF_018294505.1). Taxonomy (NCBI): domain Eukaryota; kingdom Viridiplantae; phylum Streptophyta; class Magnoliopsida; order Poales; family Poaceae; genus Triticum; species Triticum aestivum. The sequence continues at coordinate 566,575,302 of NC_057801.1, forward strand.
ATCACCCGCAGCAATTTCAACCATCCTTTGGTGTCGAGGAATATCATAGGAACTCTATATGATATGATTTTTATAGGATTTTTTCCTTTAGAGCCAATTGGTTAATAGGAATAGATTCATATACTCCACATTTCAAAGGAAGTAAACATGATATCATTTCTATAGCTTTAGAGCCACTTGGTTCATATGAATGGATTCCTATACTCCCTTAATTTCAAAGGAAAATAAACATTAGCGTATATTCAATAGAACAGTTCCTACGATATGAACCAAATTACATCTCTTATCTAATCCCTCCTCATAGGAATTGAGATACATGTCATCTCTAGATTCAATAGAAAAGTTCCTATGATGTGAACCAAATGACATCTCTTTTCCAATCCCTACTCATAGGAATTGAGATGCTCCATGTCATATCTTTCCCTACAACTTCCATGTATACATCTTCTATTCCTAAACAGATAGTACAACCCACTAGTAGCTCTTTTCCAAAACATGCAACTATGGCACAAGAACTATATAGTATGCCAATAACTTTGAAAGACGGTCGCTGGATGAAGCTAATCCGACAGTGTAGAGATGGCAAATCCGAGCACTACTGGCCGTTGGATATCATCAACATTCCACCAGATCTGCCACATGTACAATTTAGAAGACTCCATGTTTGAACCTAAGCATAATGCACAAACCTCAAAACACAAGCACTTCTCCTTTGTTTTAGAATCTTCTGTATCATAATTGAATTTTTTTTTCAAATGAATTGCCATTATTTGTTTTTTACTTTATGCTTTACAATGCACAACCCTATGAATCTTAACATTTTTGTAAAACTAATTGATTTTGATTGAGATGAACTATAAGAACTAAACGAACATCTACATCATGCATATATGACTAAAAGCTTTACATGCTATAGTGTGTATTTATTCATAATTTGGTTTCGAAATCTCATGCATTCGATGCATGTGTACCTTACTAGTTTTGAGTAGAGTAGCAAATTTCACGCGGCCCCGGGTATATCAAAATGCAGGGCCCATGCATCATTGCCTTTCGGTTGAACCTACGTCCACAATTTTTTGTATGTACTATATCTCCACTAGTCCCCGAACCCAAAATGCTGCCTCGTTCCCGTAAAACCAAGCGGCCCACACATATTTAAGGCATCGACTCGAACCTGTTTACTATGATGTGGCACCACACGTCGTAGTACTCCTACAAACCCTACCGCCGCAATCATCATCGGTTTTCTTCAAGAGGACGAGGGAGAAGTCGATTTGTAGTGGAGGCGCTTTCAAAAAAAAGGATCTGTAGTGGAGACCCCTACCCTAGGGTGCCCTAGGTAGCTGCCGCACGCATCATTGTTTTCTCTTTTCTTTATGCCCTTGCGCCCTAGAGTGAAATGATGGTTGCTTCGTTCGTCCAGCTTAATGCGGGAAAGGTGGGGCTTTGTGATTTGACCCCTCATCGCTCATTTTCTACTACTGCGGCGCTACGACCGGGGTGCCTCCAATTCCAACCACTGCTCCGAACTATAATTAGGTGCATCGCACGTGGAACAAGACGGTGGATGAGACACTTGTCGGCCAAAGGGGTCCTGTTAAGTGTGTCGCCATTTCGTGTGTGGACTGACCCTGCTTGAGTTGCTACGCCAACACGACAGGAGCAGCCTACCACTTGGTTTTGCTCCTTGGTGAATCCCGACTATATTGATCTAAAAAGATACGTGTTGAACTACCCTCTCTATCTCAATTTTTTATTTTTAGGCGTCTCGGTTTATAGGGCGTGCACGTAGTTCTAGGTCATCCATTTGACTAACTACATATGAGTTACCATGTCACAAAAAGTATATCATTGGATTCTTAAGCGGATGTAGTTGTATTTAAAAGTCGAGGGCGGGGCTTTTCCTGCGTGGTAGGCGGGGCAGTTCTGCCTAGTCGGTTCAACCGAGACGCAAGAAGACGAGGGAGTAGCCTGCTGCAAACGTAGAGCTATGTGATTTGACAGCGAGTTACTGCTGGACAGGTGGGGCCCCGTGATTTGACTTGCCATTATCATTTTAACTGCGGTGCTACGACCAGCGTGAGTCTCCCGATTCCTGACCACCTCCATACAGGTGCCTCTCCCAATGCTCCACCATGTAGTAGAGGCTGGCTCTTGCATGAGATCCCACTTCTCCACTTTTTCCTTGCATCTCTTTCCTCCACATATGCAAAAATGACATGTAAAGTGCACTATTGTACTTACTTGCTCCTACAGGTGCTAAGCTTGCCACATAGGCATAAAGTCTAATGTGGCAAGTTAATAAAGAAGAGAGAGACTAGTTTGGTGAACCAAGGAAGAAATGGTGCTAAGCGCGTGTACCTAGGTGAAAAGACAATTTTGAGTCTATAGCTAATTAAATGAAGCAAACTTAGCAACAAAAAACTAAGGCTGCTCGTAGTGAGAGTATCATAGGTAGTATCATGCATGCCAACTAGGAACCTTTGATGATGTGCCATGGAATTAAATGAAGAAAGAGGGGGTTGAGTATCATATCATGATACCGTATCATATTAAATGATGTGCTACTATGTGTCATGCATGGCAATAAATGACTATCCTATGATACTAACATATGATACTATGCACTACGGATGTAGTCTCATACACTAGTATCATATGCATGATACTAGTATATGATACTCTCCATTACAACCAGACTAATAAGCACACCATTTCATTGGAAGAGGTCACTCCTTGGCAAATGCGATAAATACTACTCCCTGTGTCCCATAATATAAGAACGTTTTGGCACTACACTAGTGTCAAAAACGTTCTTATATTATGGGATGGAGGGAGTACGAAGAACGAGATAGAGAGAAGTAAAATAAATAAATACTCTTATAGCCAACCTTATAGCTAACCTTGTTGTAGTATGAGTGACTAAGTGATGACTATGTATGACATGCCAACATCAGATAGCCTAACGCACTGTGTTAAATCTCCAAGGGCGCTAGCGACGCGACGGTCATGGTAGGCGCGACCATGATACGGGCTGCTGGCAGCTCTTGGATCTGAGATCAAACGGTCACATGCTAAGTTGCTGAAAATTTGCAGAATAACCCTCCAGGATAGGATATTCAGCCATAGGTCTAGAATCACGCCATGCAACCGTTCGATCTCAGATCCAAGGGCTCTCGGGAGCCCGTATCATGGGAGAATGGAAAGCCACTACCCTGTCGTTCGCACGCTGGCAGTTCGCTCCTACTCATCCCCGCACGTCCTTTAATACTACAGCGGTTCGCTCCTAGTCGTCCCGTCCTTTCACATTATGGTAGTTCCACTAATCCTAACCCTCCTCCCAAATCCATGGCATCCCAAATCTCCATGATCGGCGGTGAGTACAAGGTTAGAACCATCACCGGTGATGAGTTTGACGTCATCTACACCCGTTCTTCCGCGACGGTGAAAGGATGCCTTTCTCGCTTTAGACGCATGTTCGAAAACTCAGATGATGAGTGGGTCGCTGGGCTAGATGTTGAGTACACCACAGTCCTGGGACGAGAGAAGGATCTAAAGGACGAAGAGAGGAAGAAGCCCGTCGTGATCCAGGTTTGCGTGCATGACTTATGCTTGGTCTACCACATATGCCATGCCGATGTTGAATGCCTGGATTTTAGGAACTTCCTTGAGAGCAACCTAGTCAAATTCGTTACTGTAGACTTTACGAATGATAAAGAAGTCCTGGGTCGGATAGGCCTCGTTGTAGGCAACCCCTTCAACCTCCAGAGTAATGGGCTGGTGCCCTCCGGTGGCCAGCCTTCAATGCTGACCCTGGTAGGAGCCATGGTTCATCCTTCGTACCATAAACTGGAGAAACCTCATTACACGTTTCATCATCATGCATGGCAGTGGAATGTACTAGATATAGACCACATCCACTATGCTGCAATGGATGGCTACCTTTGTTTCAATATCTACAAGGGTTGGATGAAGAGCAAGAGACAAGTGTGCGGTTCAAGCAAAGAAGTATCGGCCAAGAGGAAGAGGGACAAGGACGAAGTCGAGGACGTGGATGAGGACTCCGAGTGAGTAAGGTGTCAGTATCGTTGCTCGTGGTGGTTCTAATGCAATGTCTATCAGATTAGTTGCATAGTTTAATTTGAGGTGTGCTTAGTTTAATTTGAGGGGTGTGTTGTGTTGAGCCCCCAGCAGAACTATGTTATGTTTCTTCTCGTTACTTTAACTCTTCAGTATGTACATACTACTAGTATTTATTTAATAGAATTTAGCACCCCAATTAAGCACGTACTAGCTTTTTTTAATAGTACTATATGCATAATTTGGCGACAAGCGCTCTCTATATGTACCACCTTTTTTAAATTTCAATTTTTGCTCCATGGCGCAATCCATTGATACTACTACTGTACAAAAGTGTACATTTGTTAAAAGGCTAGAGTACTGTTCATCACATATATAGCCAGTTAAATTCTCAACCTAGAACGACGTGCATGCCATGTAGTAAACTGATACGGAGGAATTATAGTAAAAATGAGGTGATTTTACCGAGCGATCGGCGGGGGAGCATGGCCTATCATGCGGTCCCACGTGTCATGATGTACCAAGATGATGTGCGTGTCCCTCTTGAGGCAGAAGCAATACTACGTGGTTTGAGATGATGGCGAACTGAAGTGTGAAATAATGGTTGCTTCGTCCATCTGGGATGGTGCGGCATTGTGATTTGACGTCTCATTGCTCATTACTACTACTGGGCCGGTACAAGTGGGGTGCGTCCCCCTGCTGTTCTGCACTGCTATTTGGTCCTTGACACGTCGACCCAATTGCTATATGTCCCACATGTCGGTGATCGGAAATACAGAATTCATGAAAGGGAGCATCAATGGAGGAGTATACTACAGAATTCATGAAAGGGAGCGACTTAGTTTTGGAAAAATCTGTTTATACGGAGTACGTACCCACTAGGGTTTATAGGGCTCATCTAAAAAACATTCATTTTTCCATTTGATAAGTCTCAATTCTACTACTAGTAGTATTACCATTACATGTTGGATTTCGAGGTGCGTTAGATCACCCGATGCAAGCAGTGTCAAGAGGAAACTTACTAATGCATGTAGAAGTTCATGGAAATTTAGTGGTCATTCATGCATTCGTTCTAATTAATGCCTCGATAAACATAACTTCTTGAGAAAAACGAGCGTACTAATTACTTGTGCAAACTACGAAATTAATTCGACCACTCACCGTCTACCTTGGTTGGAGAGATTTTGAAATTGAGCCATAAACTGGAAAGGAGGGAGTAGTAAATTTTATCTCGATTACTATTTGTGTCCTTGTATAGATGCAAAATGTATTTTTTATAGTGGCCTTGTATAAGTAAATGGAGGGAGTACTAAAGGACATATATATTCCAAACAATATGATAATCTCTCTAACCAAGGTACATAGTAGGGACGAGGAGTAAATGGAGGGAGTAGTAAAATTTTCTCCTCATGCAATGAGCCACCGCGCTCATGGGCGAGGGAGCGGGCGTAAGGCGTACAGTAGTACTAGTACTACTACTCGTAAGCAAGTTTCACCTCATCCTGCAAGCCACCGCGCCCGTGGGCGGGGAGACGGTGATACGTCTCCAACGTATCTATAATTTTTTATTGCTCCATGCTACGTTATCTACTGTTTTAGGCAATATTTGGCTTTATTATCCACCTTTATATTATTTTCGGGACTAACCTATTAACCGGAGGCCCAGCCCAGATTTGCTGTTTTATGCCTATTTCAGTGTTTCGAGGAAAAGGAATATCAGACGGAGTCAAAACGGAACGAAATCAACTGGAGAAGTTAATTTTGGAAGGAAAGCAATCTGATGGACTTGGAGTGCACGTCAGGGGATTCCCGGGCTGCCCACGAGGGTGGGCCCCCCCTGGGTGTGCCCCCCTACCTCGTGAGCACTCCGGAGGTCAACCGACGTACCCCCTGCACCCATATATACCTACGTACCCCAAAACTTCTAGAACAGAAGATAGATCGGGAGTTCCGCCGCCGTAAGCCTCTGTAGCCACCAAAAACCAATCGGGACCCTGTTCCGGCACCCTGCCGGAGGGGGATCCCATCACCGGAGGCCATCTTCATCATCCCGGTGCTATCCATGACGAGGAGGGAGTAGTTCACCCTCGGGGCTGAGGGTATGTATTAGTAGCTATGTGTTTGATCTCTCTCTCTCGTGTTCTCTCTCGTGTTCCTCTATGGCACGATCTTGATGTATCCCGAGCTTTGCTATTGTAGTTGGATCTTATGATGTTTCTCCCCCTCTACTCTCTTGTGATGAATTGAGTTTCCCCTTTGAAGTTATCTTATCGGATTGAGTCTTTTTATGAACACTAGATGTATGTCTTGCCGTGATTATCTGTGGTGACAATGGGATATCATGTGCAACTTGATGTATGTTTTGGTGACCAACTTGCTGGTTCCACCCATGAACCAATGCATAGGGGTTGGCACACGTTCTTGACTCTCCGGTAGAAACTTTGGGGCACTCTTTGAAGTACTTTTATGTTGGTTGGATGAATCTAAGATTGTGTGATGCATATCGTATAATCATGCCCACGGATACTTGAGGTGACAATGGAGTATCTAGGTGACATTAGGGTTTTGGTTGATTTGTGTCTTAAGGTGTTATTCTAGTACGAACTCTTTTATAGATTGATCCGAAAGAATAACTTTGAGGTGGTTTCGTACCCTACCATAATCTCTATGTTCTTTCTCCACTATTAGAGGCTTTGGAGTGACTCTTTGTTGCATGTTGAGGGCTTGTCATATGTTCTATCTATGTTATTATTGTTGAGAGAACTTACAATAGTGAAAGTATGAACCCTAGGCCTTGTTTCCTATCATTGCAATACCGTTTACGCTCACTTTTATCGCTTGTTACCTTGCTGTTTTTATTATTTCAGATTACAAAAACATTTATCTACTATCTATTTTGCACTTGTATCACCATCTCTTCGTCGAACTAGTGCACCTATACAATTTACCATTATATTGGGTGTGTTGGGGACACAAGAGACTCTTTGCTATTTGGTTGCAGGGTTGCTTGAGAGAGACCATCTTCATCCTACGCCTCCTACGGATTGATAAACCTTAGGTCATCCACTTGAAGGAAATTTGCTACTGTCCTACAAACCTGTGCACTTGCAGGCCCAACAACGTCTACAAGAAGAAGGTTGTGTAGTAGACATCAAGCTCTTTTCTGGCGCCGTTGCCGGGGAGGCTAGGTAAATGAAGGTATATATTTAGATCTTGCAATTGAATCTTTTTGTTTCTTGTTTTAGCACTAATTTAGTTTATCAAAGAAAACTACAAAAAATTGGAGTTGAGTTTGTCTCATACGCTTCACCTTTTTAATATCTTTCGTGAGTATGATGGAAAGGAAAATTGTGCTCAAGTGCTAGAAGAAGAAATCTATAAAATGTTCGGCACTAAATCTTTGAATGATGAGCATGATTGCAATGTTGTTAGTATGAATTCCTTGAATATCCATGATGCTAATGATATGCAAAGCCACAAGCTTGGGGAAGCTATGTTTGATGAAGATGATATTTTTTGTCCCCCAAGCTTTGATGAGCAAATTTACTATGATGAAAACATGCCTCCTATCTATGATGATTATTGTGATGATACGTATGCTATAAAGAAGAAGTTTGCTTATGTGGAGAGTAGAAAATTTTCTATGCTTGTAGATCATGAAAAGAATGCTTTAGTTGCTGGTTATATTGTTGAATTCATTCATGATGCTACTGAAAATTATTATCAGAGAGGAACATATGCTCGTAGGAATTGCAATAATATCAAGTTTCCTCTCTATGTGCTTAAAGTTTTGAAGCTATGCTTGTTGTGCCATCCTATGCTAGTTGATTATTGTTCCCATAAGTTGTTTGCTCACAAAATCCATATGCATACGAAGTGGGTTAGACTTAAATGTGCTAGTCATATGCTTCATGATGCTCCCGTTATGTTTCAATTCTTATCTTTTATGTGAGCATCATTGTCATCATCATGCCTAGCTAAAAGGCATTAAAGAAAAGCGCTTGTTGGGAGACAACCCAATATTTATCGTTACTGTTTTTGTGTGTCCGCATGATTATGCTACTGTAGTAATCATGTTTTATAGCTTTTGTTTCAATAAAGTGCCAAGTAGAAACTTTGGGAAGACTTGGGTGAAGTTTATGTGATCTTGCTGTGAAAAACAGAAACTTTAGTGCTCACGAGATTAGATGCCACTTTTTACTGGAGAGTGATTTTAGGTTGATTCTTTTTGCAGATGATTAATAGACAAATTGATTAAGTCCAGCAATTTATTTCATAATTTTTGGGGTTCCATAAGTATACGTTTTATACAGATTACTACAGACTGCTCTGTTTTTGACAGATTCTGTTTTCTGTGTGTTGTTTGCTTATTTTGATGCATCTATGAGTAGTACCGGAGGGTATGAACCATAGATAAGTTGGAGTAAAGTAGATATTACACAAATATGAATTTAGAATGAGTTAATTACAGTACCTAAGTGGTGGTTTTATTTTCTTATACTAATGGAGCTTACGAGTTTTGTTTTGAGTTTTGTGTGGTTGAAGTTTTCAAGTTTTGGGTAAAGATTCGATGGACTATGGAATAAGGAGTGGCAAGAGCCTAAGCTTGGGGATGCCTAAGGCACCCCAAGGTAATATTCAAGGACAACCAAGCAACTAAGCTTGGGGATGCCCCGGATGGCATCCCCTCTTTCGTCTTTGTTCATCGGTAACTTTACTTGGAGCTATATTTTTATTCACCACATGATATGTGTTTTGCTTAGAGTGTCATAACGAATGGATTAAAATGATAACAAAGGAAAAAGAATCTTGAACGAACCACCGTAAGAATTCAAAATGACTAATGAAAGATAATGAATCATCGGAAGAATTAGAAGAACAAATATGTTTGAAGGGATTTAGATGCAAAAAGACAAAGAGAACATGAGCTGATTAAAGAACACTTGAACGAAGCACTGGGATAAATAGAGAATGATAACTGGAATGATGGCCTCCGGTGAAAAGAAATATAAATCAACTCCTGACAAACTCCGGATGGGTAAGAAAAGACTATCTGACAAATGGAATAATTCGAGAGGATAACATGAGGCTAGAGCCGCGAAACTTCGAGAGAACGGATAAGATTTAAAGGAAAAACTCTTCTTCGGTCTTCAAAGATGAGAAAGACGACGAGAAAACACCACCAAAATTACTGAGATTCTCCGGGAGAATGAAAAGAGGAAAGGTAGAACCTGAGATGAAAAGAATTTGAAAGCAATCTTGGAGATGGCATCTGACTGATGGAATCCATTCTTATGTCACACTTGAAAAGAATTGAGAATAACTCCAGGGGAATTAGAAGAGTCAGGTAAGATCCTGGGAAAAGACCTGTGGTTTAGGGCCCACTGAAGAGATAACACCGTTGGAAAGGTTTGTTGAGCAGATAGATGATGCACCGGAACAATTGAAATATTTGAATGAGGAGACAACCTCGAATTGATTCGAACACAGACGAATCTTCTGAGATGTATTGAGCACTCCGAAAAGATAAATTGGCGAGAGGCGAATGAGCAGGGAAAACACTTGAGCCAAGGAAAAGAATATAATCACTACCAAAAATTAGAATTGAATCCACCGGAGAAGAAAAAGAGATGGAGAATGACGAACGAGACGAGAATTCACCGGTTGAAATAATTCACGAAAGACTGAAGAGGCTCCACACGAATGAAATTGATACTTTAATAGAGGCTCAGACTCCAGAATAAAAGGGGTGGGAGGGCGGGAAAAACAAAGGCAACTTGGAAGGGGAACCGACGAATATCTTGAAGAGAAAGCACTAGTTGAAATCATTGAGGAGAGAGAGCAAAACTTCACATGAGTAGGATGGATACTCGATTACGGACTCCGGCTCTGAGAAGGAAAAGGGGTGGGCGGGTGGGAAAAGAAAACAACTGGGGATAGAGAAATAACTTCGTTGAGAGCAAACTGAGGATTGAATTTGGCAACGATGAAGAGGCTCGAGTCAACTTGACAAGAAATGCACCGGATGAAAAGAGATGAGAACCAACAATCGGAAAACCAACTGCGTGAACCTAAAGAAAAATTTGAAGGGGAAGAGAAGTAATTCAAAACACCCACGTCAAGATTCCTGACCAGAGTGACGAAGGGGCTGAGGAGTAAAAAGAATTCCTACTCTCCGATATATATAATCCTAAGACTCAAAAATAGTTTTCTTCTAGACTCAACAATGGCCAAACTACACGATCAATCAAGGGGGCTCCTAGGGTCAGTCGAGGCTCTGATACCAACTTGTCACGCCCAATATGCGACCCTATCCAAAAGGAACTCGAAGGTCCCACCAAGGATAGACCCGCATATTGAAACGCTTTTGCAAGGTGGATATCATTACATCAACATTACATAATAGATGGGGATACATACAAAAGGCATACAATGCCACACGAATACAACATCACAATACATAAGAGCATCATCCGACTACGGATGGAACACAAACAGAAACTCAAACGACATCCACCCTGCTAGCCCAGGCTGCCGACCTGGAACCTATCCCTGATCGAAGAAGAAGCAGAAGAAGAACTCCAAAACAAGCAAACATCGCTCTCGCGTCATGATCATCGAATAACCTGTACCTGCAACTGTTGTTGTAGTAATCTGTGATCCACGAGGACTCAGCAATCCCATTACCATCGGTATCAAGACTAGCAAAGCTTAAAGGGAAAGGAAGGGGTAAAGTGGTGAGGTTGCAGCAGCAACTAAGCATATATGGTGGCTAACATACACAAATAAGAGCGAGAAGAGAGCAAAAGGAACGGTCATGAAGCTAGCAATGATCAAGAAGTGATTCTGAACTCCTACTTACGTCAAACATAACCCAGAAACCGTGTTCACTTCCCGGACTCCGCCGAAAAGAGACCATCACGGCTACACACGCGGTTGATGCGTTTTAATTCGGATCATGTGTCAAGTTATCTACAACCGGACATTAACAAATTCACATCTGCCTATAACCGCAGGCATAGCTTTCGAAAGATTATACCCTGCAGGGGTGTCCCAACTTAGCCCATGATAAGCTCTCGCGATCAACGAAGGATATACCTTCTCCCAGGAAGACCCGATCAGACTCGGAATCCCGGTTTACAAGACATTTCGACAATGGTAAAACAAGGCCAGCAAAGCCGCCCGATGCGCCGACAATCCCGATAGGAGCTGCACATATCTCGTTCTTAGGGCAACACCGGATGAGACATCCTACGAGTAAAACCAGACCTCAAGTTTCCCCGAGGGGGCCCCACAGTCTACTCAGTTCGGACCAACACTTAGACAAGCACTGGCCCGGGGGGGGCTAAAATAAAGATGACCCTTGGGTTGGCCGGCCCAAGGGAAGGGTATAGGTGGTGGTGAGGCAAATGGTAAAACCAAGGTTGGGCCATGCTGGAGGAGTTTTATTCAAAGCGAACTGTCAAGTGGGTCCCATAAATCACCCGACCGCGTAAGGAACGCAAAATCCGGGAACATAACACCGGTATGACAGAAACTAGGGCGGCAAGAGTGGAACAAAACACCAGGCATAAGGCCGAGTCTTCCACCCTTTACCAAGTATATAGATGCATTAATAATATAAGAGATATTGTGATATCCCAACCAAAATCCTGTCCACCATGGAGCAATCTTCAACTTCACCTACAACTAGCAACCCTATAAGAGGGGCTGAGCAAAAGCGGTAACATAGCCAAGCAACGGTTTGCATAGGAAAGGTGTCAAAGGTTAGAGGTTCATGGCAATTTGGGATGGCTTGATAAGCAGGTGATAGGTAGCGCAGCATAGCGATAGAACGAAGCAACTAGCATAGCAATGATAGTAGTGAGATCCAGGGTAGCGGTCATCTTGCCTGAAATCCTGCAAGGAAGAAGAACGAGTCCATGAAGAAGACGAACGGATGAAGCCGAACCAAGCATAGACGAACGAATCCTCACGATCGCAACGGAAACAGGAACTATCGAAAAGAAGCATACAACATAGTAAACACACCACACATATACAAGACATGATGCACAAACAAGTATGATGCAAGACAAGACTACATGAAGCTACTCATGGCAAGAGATGATGCAAACAAGGGCAACACATCAAAGCAAGTTTAAATGAGGCCGGGAACAACATACAACAATTCCGGTAAGTCCTCATATGCATATTTCGAAATTGGTCCAGATCTGGATAAACCTTATGTTCAAGTTGTTAAACAGCAAGTTAATATGAACCAAGATGATCTACACGAGATTCTAGTCAAGTTACATATAAAGATCATTTAGTTCGGAGCTACGGCCTAGAAGATATGAGCAAAACAAGTTAAACATGGCATTGATGCAAAATGCATACAAACATCAAGCAAATACCTCAAAACACAGATGCAACATGATAATATGAAGCTACATGCAAATCTAAGAAAGTTTCATATAGAGCACACTCAAAACGGAGCAATGGTTCAACACATACACTCCATATAAGTTTAAAAGACAAGTTGTCCAAAACAGCAACTAGGCATCTTGCAAGCACCAAAACAACATGCTACGGCATCCTAACATGATAACAAAAGGCATGGACATGATGTACAGGTAAAGCATGTCAAAGCATGAACACTGAACTATCTCCAGAAATCAATAGATCATGCTCAAACACACTTGGCAAGATTGCATATATTAACAGTTCAGACTTTGCAGAAAATAACATCAGGTTGCAATGTTTAGAGCTATCAAACAACATGTTACAGGAACTTATCATGGCAAACAAAGGCATGGAAGGAACCTACTAATTGCATAGAACAAAAGTCCCTTACTGACCATGAGCCAAAAAGGATCAGAAGATATGATGGCACCCATGTAAACATGGCAAGTTTATAATATAGATTCAAACATGGCAGAAACAGAATTATGAAGGCATGTTGGTGAGCTTGATCCACTCACCACAGAGCAATACATGGCATGGCAAGGCACCCAACAGTAAGAAGGCATGTTTATGAAGCTAAGCATGTCAAAAGAAAGTCAATAGGGTAGATGGATCACTAGCAACAATCATGGCAACAACTGAACTTAATGTTAATAGGCTGACAGCAACATTATTTAGCAACTTTAGAGCAAGATTACAACAAGCTACAGCAAGCTATATATGCAACCAGGGGCATGGATGGTTAGAGGATGACATGTAGAATAAAACATATTTAGTGATCATCTCCATATTATGCATAGAATGACTTGTAGCAGCAGGTTTACATAGCATCACGAAATAACAGATTCAGCCTAGCAAAGCAGTAACAGCAAGTACACTACTTAACAAGCTCGATTCACTCACCACAAGTCATTGCATGACAAGATAATCATAGCATCAGCAAGAAGACATGTTTATGAAACAAACCAAGTCAAGAACAAGTTCATAGCATGCAAGGATCAACTACAACAACCTTGGCAAAATTGAATAACATGTAAACAATCTGCTAGGAAACATTTTGTAGCAAAAGTAGAGCATGAAAATGACATGCTATACTACTCCATAATTGCAACCAGGGGCATGAATGGCTAGATAAAAACCATATGTTCAAAACACCCTTACTGAAGCATCTCAAAATATGCATGGATCTCTCTGTAGCATCATGTTTACATGGCATCACAATAACAGCAGAACAGGGACTAAAATCAGCAATATCACGAAGCCTAGTTTGCATGCTTGTGCTAGTCACCACATTGATCACAAAAATACATGGTAAGCACCTCTGTAAAGAAGACATGGCATAGTTCAAAACACATGTAGACATCAATCTCATAGGATGCACACATCAATCATGGCAAAAATGACAAATGAGCAAGTTCTGTTAACACACAGCAGACAACATCATGAAGCACTCTTGCAACGATGATTCAGGCCTCAAGATGAGCTCAAATGAACATGATGCAATTGAATGAAATGAAGTACTCGTTGAGGCGAACAATTTGACATATTACACGCACGAAACGAAGCTACGGATGCAGAGATATGATGCGATGAACATGGCATGATAATGTTGAAATATTCGGGGACTTAGAAGAAAATATACCCTCCGAAACTGGACGGGGTCGTGCGGGACGGAGAGATCCGGTTCGGGCGCGGGGTGTTTGGATGCCGGGATGGGTGGATCTGGTCCATCTTCCTGGATCCAGCGAACTCCGGCGAGGGCGAAGTCCGGCGAGCTCCTAGCAGCGCGGGGAGGAGTGGGAGGTGGTCGGCGTCGACGGGGAAGGGCGGATCCGGCCGTGTCCGGCCCGAATCCGGCCGGAGGCGAGGCCGGCGGC